>NW_028270173.1:3620382-3662882 GCF_037043375.1 Chiloscyllium plagiosum | reverse complement strand
GCAGCACCACCAGCAGCAGGAGCAGCAGCACCAGCACCACCAGCAGCAGGAGCACCTGCACCTGCACCACCAGCACCTGCACCAGCACCTGCACCAGCACCAGCAGGAGCAGCAGCACCAGCAGGAGCAGCACCAGCACCACCAGCAGCAGGACCACCAGCAGCAGGAGCACCTGCACCTGCACCACCAGCACCTGCACCAGCACCAGCAGGAGAAGCAGCACCAGCAGGAGCAGCACCAGCACCACCAGCAGCAGGAGCAGCAGCACCAGCAGGAGCAGCAGCACCAGCAGGAGCAGCACCAGCACCACCAGCAGCAGGAGCACCTGCACCAGCACCACCAGCACCTGCACCAGCACCAGCAGGAGCAGCAGCAGCACCAGCAGCAGCAGCAGCAGACGCACTGGCCCAAGGCTGTCACCTGGATAACCCCTGGTGTGAACTTACCCACCCACCCCACTGCCCCACTCACAACCTCAGCTCCGGGAGCTTTGCTGCTGCTTGGTGGGGGTTCTCGGAGATGGAGAGGAAGACAACCGTCCAACCACAGACTCCATTGACACTTCCCACTGCCGGGGAAAGACGGCCAAAGAGCCACGCCAGGTCAGGAATGCTCTCCTCCTCCCTGTTCTGTCAGACAGAAGGTACACAACCGTGAACACATACACCAGCAGGTTCAGCAACAGCTTCCTCCCCGCTGTTATTACACGCAGTCATTCTGCACCAAAAACAGACCCTGCTTTAGTGCACCTCCCGTGCGGTGTAACTCTGTCCCCCTGGCTCTGTCCCAGCACCCGATCATCTGTACGGCCCCGTTTCTATGATCTGCCTGTCCCCCTGGCTCTGTCCCAGCACCCGATCATCTGTACGGCCATGTTTCTATGACCTTCCTGTATCCCTGGCTCTGTCCCAGCACCCGATCATCTGTACGGCCCCGTTTCTATGACCTGCCTGTATCCCTGGCTCTGTCCCAGCACCCGATCATCTGTACAGCCATGTTTCTATGACCTGCCTGTATCCCTGGCTCTGTCCCAGCACCCAATCATCTGTACGGCCATGTTTCTATGATCTGCCTGTCCCCCTGGCTCTGTCCCAGCACCCGATCATCTGTACGGCCCCGTTTCTATGACCTGCCTGTCCCCCTGGCTCTGTCCCAGCACCCGATCATCTGTACAGCCATGTTTCTATGACCTGCCTGTATCCCTGGCTCTGTCCCAGCACCCGATCATCTGTACGGCCACGTTTCTATGATCTGCCTGTCCCCCTGGCTCTGTCCCAGCACCCGATCATCTGTACGGCCCCGTTTCTATGACCTGCCTGTCCCCCTGGCTCTGTCCCAGCACCCGATCATCTGTACGGCCATGTTTCTATGACCTGCCTGTACCCCTGGCTCTGTCCCAAAACCCGATCATCTGAACGGCCCCGTTTCTATGACCTGCCTGTATCCCTGGCTCTGTCCCAGCACCCGATCATCTGTACGGCCCCGTTTCTATGATCTGCCTGTCCCCCTGGCTCTGTCCCAGCACCCGATCATCTGTACGGCCATGTTTCTATGACCTGCCTGTCCCCCTGGCTCTGTCCCAGCACCCAATCATTTGTCTGGCCACGTTTTTACGAGCTGCCTGTACTGCTCTGTACTTTGGTACACGTGACTACAGTACATCAAATCTTGCCTGGTACCTTCCCCAGTCCCACCATCACCCTCTCAAACAGCTCATTCCAACCTCTCCATCCTTGATCCTTTATAGGATTTATGCACATCTGGATAGGAATAATGTGATCAAGGATAGTCAGCATGGTTTTGTGAAGGGCAGGTCGTGCCTCACAAACCTTATTGAATTCTTTGAAAAGGTGACGAAGGAGGTTGATGAGGGGAAAGCGGTAGATGTGGTATATATGGATTTTAGTAAGGCGTTTGATAAGGTTCCCCATGGTAGGCGACTGCAGAAAATACGGAGATATGGCATTGAGGGTGAGTTGGAGGTTTGGATTAGGAATTGGCTGGATGGAAGAAGACAGAGGGTAGTAGTTGATGGCAAAGTTTCTTCATGGAGTGCCGTCACTAGCGGTGTTCCGCAAGGATCTGTTTTGGGACCATTGCTGTTTGTCATTTTTATAAATGACCTGGAAGAGGGGTTAGAAGGTTGGGTGAGCAAGTTTGCGGATGATACGAAAGTCGGAGGAGTTGTTGACAGTGAGGAAGGATGTGGCAGGTTACAGCAGGATATAGAGAAGCTGCAGAGCTGGGCAGAAAGGTGGCAGATGGAATTCAATGTAGCTAAGTGCGAGGTGATTCACTTTGGGAAGAATAACAAAAAGATGGGGTACTGGGCTAATGGTCGGATACTTGGTAGTGTGGATGAGCAGAGGGATCTTGGTGTCCATGTACACAGATCTCTGAAAGTTGCCACCCAGGTAAATAGTACGGTGAAGAAGGCATATGGCGTACTGGCCTTTATTGGTAGAGGAATTGAGTTCCGGAGTACTGAGGTCATGATGCAGTTGTATAAGACTCTGGTGCGGACGCATCTGGAATATTGTGTGCAGTTTTGGTCGCCATACTATAGGAAGGATGTGGAGGCACTGGAACGGGTGCAGAGGAGGTTTACCAGGATGTTGCCTGGTATGGAAGGAAGATCGTATGAGGAAAGGCTGAGGCACTTGGGGCTGTTTTCATTGGAGAAAAGAAGGTTTAGGGGTGACTTGATAGAGGTGTACAAGATGATTAGGGGGTTAGATAGGGTTGACAGTGTGAACCTTTTCCCGCGTATGGAGTCGGGTATTACAAGGGGGCATAGCTTTAAATTAAGGGGGGGGGTAGATATAGGACAGAAGTTAGGGGTAGGTTCTTCACTCAGCGAGTCGTAAGTTCATGGAATGCCCTGCCAGTAGCAGTGGTGGACTCTCCCTCTTTATGGGCATTTAAGCGGGCATTGGATAGGTATATGGAGGATAGTGGGCTAGTGTAGGTTAGGTGGGCTTGGATCGGCGCAACATCGAGGGCCAAAGGGCCTGTACTGCGCTGTATTCTTCTATGTTCTATGTTCTATGATCGACTAAGGAGAGGAGGGATGAGTGACTGAGGAGGAACGCTGTCTGACCCAGGGCCTGCCCGCTGGTAAAGGAGGTGAAGGAAGATGTCACACCTTCCTAGGGGACACAGTCTTCTCCTACCCACGACAGGGCATCCACAGGCAATACGCTGAGAGCCTTCCCAGAAACACACAGGCGGGGCGGGGTGGGGTGGGGGGGAGAGAGTGTGTGGGCGGGGGGAGAGTGTGAGGGCGGGGGGAGAGAGTGTGTGGGCGGGGGGAGAGAGTGTGTGGGCGCGGGGAGAGAGTGTGTGGGCGGGGGGAGAGTGTGAGGGCGGGGGGAGAGAGTGTGTGGGCGGGGGGAGAGAGTGTGTGGGCGGGGGGGGGAGTGAGGGCGGGGGGGAGAGAGTGTGTGGGCGGGGGGAGAGAGTGTGTGGGCGGGGGGAGAGTGTGAGGGCGGGGGGAGAGAGTGTGTGGGCGGGGGGAGAGAGTGTGTGGGCGGGGGGAGAGAGTGTGTGGGCGGGGGGAGAGTGTGAGGGCGGGGGGAGAGAGTGTGTGGGCGGGGGAGAGAGTGTGTGGGCGGGGGGAGAGAGTGTGTGGGCGGGGGGAGAGAGTGTGTGGGCGGGGGGGGGAGTGAGGGCGGGGGGGAGAGAGTGTGTGGGCGGGGGGAGAGAGTGTGTGGGCGGGGGGAGAGTGTGAGGGCGGGGGGAGAGAGTGTGTGGGCGGGGGGAGAGAGTGTGTGGGCGGGGGGAGAGAGTGTGTGGGCGGGGGGAGAGTGTGAGGGCGGGGGGAGAGAGTGTGTGGGCGGGCGAGAGAGTGTGTGGGCGGGGGGAGAGAGTGTGTGGGCGGGGGGAGAGTGTGAGGGCGGGGGGAGAGAGTGTGTGGGCGGGGGGAGAGTGTGAGGGCGGGGGGAGAGAGTGTGTGGGCGGGGGAGAGAGTGTGTGGGCGGGGGGAGAGAGTGTGAGGGCGGGGGGAGAGAGTGTGTGGGCGGGGGGAGAGTGTGAGGGCGGGGGGAGAGAGTGTGTGGGCGGGGGAGAGAGTGTGTGGGCGGGGGGAGAGTGTGAGGGCGGGGGGAGAGAGTGTGTGGGCGGGGGGAGAGAGTGTGTGGGCGGGGGGAGAGAGTGTGTGGGCGGGGGGAGAGAGTGTGTGGGCGGGGGGAGAGAGTGTGTGGGCGGGGGGAGAGTGTGAGGGCGGGGGGGGGAGTGAGGGCGGGGGGGAGAGAGTGTGTGGGCGGGGGGGAGAGAGTGTGTGGGCGGGGGGGGAGTGAGGGCGGGGGGGGAGAGAGTGTGTGGGCGGGGGGAGAGAGTGTGTGGCGGGGGGGAGAGAGTGTGTGGGCGGGGGGGAGTGAGGGCGGGGGGGGAGAGAGTGTGTGGGCGGGGGGAGAGAGTGTGTGGGCGGGGGGGAGTGAGGGCGGGGGGAGAGAGTGTGTGGGCGGGGGGAGAGAGTGTGTGGGCGGGGGGAGAGTGTGAGGGCGGGGGGAGAGAGTGTGTGGGCGGGGGGGGGAGTGAGGGCGGGGGGAGAGTGTGTGGGCGGGGGGAGAGAGTGTGTGGGCGGGGGGGGAGTGAGGGCGGGGGGGAGAGAGTGTGTGGGCGGGGGGAGAGAGTGTGTGGCGGGGGGGAGAGTGTGAGGGCGGGGGGAGAGAGTGTGTGGGCGGGGGGGGGAGTGAGGGCGGGGGGGAGAGAGTGTGTGGGCGGGGGGAGAGAGTGTGTGGGCGCGGGGAGAGAGTGTGTGGGCGGGGGGAGAGAGTGTGTGGGCGGGGGGGGAGAGAGAGTGAGGGCGGGGGGAGAGTGTGAGGGCGGGGGGAGAGAGTGTGTGGGCGGGGGGGAGTGAGGGCGGGGGGGGAGAGAGTGTGTGGGCGGGGGGGAGAGAGTGTGTGGGCGCGGGGAGAGAGTGTGTGGGCGGGGGGAGAGAGTGTGTGGGCGGGGGGAGAGAGTGTGAGGGCGGGGGGAGAGAGTGTGTGGGCGGGGGGAGAGAGAGTGTGGGCGGGGGGAGAGAGTGTGTGGGCGGGGGGAGAGAGTGTGAGGGCGGGGGGGTGAGAGAGTGTGTGGGGCGGGGGGGAGAGAGTGTGTGGGCGGGGGGAGAGAGTGTGTGGGCGGGGGGAGAGAGTGTGTGGGCGGGGGGAGAGAGTGTGTGGGCGGGGGGAGAGAGTGTGTGGGCGGGGGAGAGAGTGAGGGCGAGGGGAGAGAGTGAGGGCGAGGGGAGAGAGTGTGTGGGCGGGGGGAGAGAGTGTGTGGGCGGGGGGGAGGAGTGTGTGGGCAGGGGGGAGAGAGTGTGTGGGCGAGGGGAGAGAGTGTGTGGGCGGGGGGAGAGAGTGTGAGGGCGGGGGGAGAGAGTGTGAGGGCGGGGGGAGAGAGTGTGTGGGCGGGAGAGAGAGTGAGGGCGGGGGGAGAGTGTGTGGGCGGGGGGGGAGAGAGTGTGTGGGCGGGAGAGAGTGTGTGGGCGGGGGGAGAGAGTGTGTGGGCGGGGGGAGAGAGTGTGAGGGCGGGGGGAGAGAGAGTGTGGGCGAGGGGAGAGAGTGTGTGGGCGAGGGGAGAGAGTGTGTGGGCGGGGGGAGAGAGTGTGAGGGCGGGGGGAGAGAGTGTGTGGGCGGGGGGGAGAGAGTGTGTGGGCGGGGGGGAGAGAGTGTGTGGGCGGGGGGAGAGAGTGTGAGGGCGGGGGGTGAGAGAGTGTGTGGGGCGGGGGGGAGAGAGTGTGTGGGCGGGGGGAGAGAGTGTGTGGGCGGGGGGAGAGAGTGTGTGGCGGGGGAGAGAGTGTGTGGGCGGGGGGAGAGAGTGTGTGGGCGGGGGGAGAGAGTGTGTGGGCGGGGAGAGAGAGTGTGAGGGCGGGGGGAGAGTGTGTGGGCGGGGGGGAGAGTGTGTGGGCGGGGGGGGAGAGAGAGTGTGGGCGGGGGGAGAGAGTGTGTGGGCGGGGGGAGAGAGTGTGTGGGCGGGGGAGAGAGTGTGAGGGCGGGGGGAGAGAGTGTGAGGGCGGGGGGGAGAGATTGTGAGGGCGGGGGGAGAGAGTGTGTGGGCGGGGGGAGAGAGTGTGTGGGCGGGGGGAGAGAGTGTGTGGGCGGGGGGAGAGAGTGTGAGGGCGGGGGGTGAGAGAGTGTGTGGGGCGGGGGGGAGAGAGTGTGTGGGCGGGGGGGAGAGAGTGTGTGGGCGGGGGGAGAGAGTGTGTGGGCGGGGAGAGAGTGTGTGGGCGGGGGGAGAGAGTGTGTGGGCGGGGGGAGAGAGTGTGTGGGCGGGAGAGAGAGTGTGAGGGCGGGGGGAGAGTGTGTGGGCGGGGGGGAGAGTGTGTGGGCGGGGGGGAGAGAGAGTGTGGGCGGGGGGAGAGAGTGTGTGGGCGGGGGGAGAGAGTGTGTGGGGCGGGGAGAGAGTGTGAGGGGCGGGGGGAGAGAGTGTGAGGGCGGGGGGGAGAGAGAGTGTGTGGGCGGGGGGAGAGAGTGTGTGGGCGGGGGGGGAGTGAGGGCGGGGGGAGAGTGTGTGGGCGGGGGGAGAGAGTGTGTGGGCGGGGGGGGAGTGAGGGCGGGGGGGAGAGAGTGTGTGGGCGGGGGGAGAGAGTGTGTGGGCGGGGGGAGAGTGTGAGGGCGGGGGGAGAGAGTGTGTGGGCGGGGGGGGGAGTGAGGGCGGGGGGGAGAGAGTGTGGGGGCGGGGGGAGTGAGGGCGGGGGGGAGAGAGTGTGTGGGCGGGGGGAGAGAGTGTGTGGGCGGGGAGAGAGTGTGTGGGCGCGGGGAGAGAGTGTGTGGGCGGGGGGAGAGAGTGTGTGGGCGGGGGGGGAGAGAGAGTGAGGGCGGGGGGAGAGTGTGAGGGCGGGGGGAGAGAGTGTGTGGGCGGGGGGGGAGTGAGGGCGGGGGGGAGAGAGTGTGTGGGCGGGGGGAGAGAGTGTGTGGGCGCGGGGAGAGAGTGTGTGGGCGGGGGGAGAGAGTGTGTGGGCGGGGGGAGAGAGTGTGTGGGCGGGGGGGAGAGTGAGGGCGGGGGGAGAGAGAGTGTGTGGGCGGGGGGGAGAGAGAGTGTGTGGGGCGGGGGGGAGAGAGTGTGTGGGCAGGGGGAGAGAGTGTGTGGGCAGGGGGAGAGAGTGTGTGGGCAGGGGGAGAGAGTGTGTGGGCAGGGGGAGAGAGTGTGTGGGCGAGGGGAGAGAGTGAGGGCGAGGGGAGAGAGTGTGTGGGTGGGGGGAGAGAGTGTGTGGGCGGGGGGAGAGAGTGTGTGGGCGGGGGGGAGAGTGTGTGGGCAGGGGGAGAGAGTGTGTGGGCGAGGGGAGAGAGTGTGTGGGCGGGGGGAGAGAGTGTGAGGGCGGGGGAGAGAGTGTGTGGGCGGGGGGAGAGAGTGTGTGGGCGGGAGAGAGAGTGAGGGCGGGGGGGAGAGTGTGTGGGCGGGGGGAGAGAGTGTGTGGGCGGGGGGAGAGTGTGTGGGCGGGGGAGAGAGTGTGTGGGCGGGGGGAGAGAGTGTGTGGGCGGGGGGAGAGAGTGTGTGGGCGGGGGGAGAGAGTGTGTGGGCGGGGGGAGAGAGTGTGTGGGCGGGGGGAGAGAGTGTGTGGGCGGGGGAGAGAGTGTGAGGGCGGGGGGAGAGAGTGTGTGGGCGGGGGGAGAGAGTGTGTGGGCGGGGAGAGAGTGTGAGGGCGGGGGAGAGAGTGTGTGGGCAGGGGGAGAGAGTGTGTGGGCGAGGGGAGAGAGTGTGAGGGCGGGGGAGAGAGTGTGTGGGCGGGGGGAGAGAGTGTGTGGGTGGAGGGGAGAGAGTGTGTGGGCGGGGGGAGAGAGAGTGTGTGGGCGGGGAGAGAGTGTGAGGGCGGGGGAGAGAGTGTGTGGGCGGGAGAGAGTGTGTGGGCGGGGGAGAGAGTGTGTGGGCGGGGGGAGAGAGTGTGTGGGCGGGGGGAGAGAGTGTGTGGGTGGAGGGGAGAGAGTGTGTGGGCGGGGGGAGAGAGTGTGTGGGCGGGGGGAGAGAGTGTGAGGGCGGGGGGAGAGAGTGTGTGGGCGGGGGAGAGAGTGTGTGGGCGGGAGAGAGAGTGAGGGCGGGGGGAGAGAGTGTGTGGGCGGGGGGAGAGAGTGTGTGGGCGGGGGGAGAGAGTGTGTGGGCGGGGGGAGAGAGTGTGTGGGCGGGGAGAGAGTGTGAGGGCGGGGGAGAGAGTGTGTGGGCGGGAGAGAGAGTGAGGGCGGGGGGTGAGAGAGTGTGGGCGGGGGGAGAGAGTGTGTGGGCGGGGGGAGAGAGAGTGTGTGGGCGGGGGGGAGAGTGTGTGGGCGGGGGGGAGAGAGTGTGTGGGCGGGGGGAGAGAGTGTGTGGGCGGGGGGAGAGAGTGTGTGGGCGGGGGGAGAGAGTGTGTGGGCGGGGGGAGAGAGTGTGTGGGCGGGGGGAGAGAGTGTGTGGGTGGAGGGGAGAGAGTGTGTGGGCGGGGGAGAGAGTGTGTGGGCGGGGGGAGAGAGTGTGAGGGCGGGGGGAGAGAGTGTGTGGGCGGGGGAGAGAGTGTGAGGGCGGGGGAGAGAGTGTGTGGGCGGGGGGGAGAGAGAGTGAGGGCGGGGGGAGAGAGTGTGTGGGCGGGGGAGAGAGTGTGTGGGCGGGGGGAGAGAGTGTGTGGGCGGGGGGAGAGAGTGTGTGGGCGGGGGGAGAGAGTGTGTGGGCGGGGGGAGAGAGTGTGTGGGCGGGGGGAGAGAGTGTGAGGGCGGGGGGAGAGAGTGTGTGGGCGGGGGGAGAGAGTGTGAGGGCGGGGGGAGAGAGTGTGTGGGCGGGGGAGAGAGTGTGAGGGCGGGGGGAGAGAGTGTGTGGGCGGGGGGAGAGAGTGTGAGGGCGGGGGGAGAGAGTGTGTGGGCGGGGGGGAGAGAGAGTGAGGGCGGGGGGAGAGAGTGTGTGGGCGGGGGAGAGAGTGTGTGGGCTGGGGGAGAGAGTGTGTGGGCGGGGAGAGAGTGTGAGGGCGGGGGGAGAGAGTGTGTGGGCGGGGGGAGAGAGTGTGAGGGCGGGGGGAGAGAGTGTGTGGGCGGGGGGAGAGAGTGTGTGGGCGGGGGGAGAGAGTGTGTGGGCGGGGAGAGAGTGTGAGGGCGGGGGGAGAGAGTGTGAGGGCGGGGGGGGAGAGAGTGTGTGGGCGGGGAGAGAGTGTGAGGGCGGGGGGAGAGAGTGTGTGGGCGGGGGGAGAGAGTGTGAGGGCGGGGGGGGAGAGAGTGTGTGGGCGGGGAGAGAGTGTGAGGGCGGGGGAGAGAGAGAGTGAGGGCGGGGGGAGAGAGAGTGTGTGGGCGGGGGGAGAGAGTGTGTGGGCGGGGGGAGAGAGTGTGAGGGCGGGGGGGGAGAGAGTGTGTGGGCGGGGAGAGAGTGTGAGGGCGGGGGGAGAGAGTGTGTGGGCGGGGGGAGAGAGTGTGAGGGCGGGGGGGAGAGAGTGTGTGGGCGGGGAGAGAGTGTGAGGGCGGGGGAGAGAGAGAGTGAGGGCGGGGGTGAGAGAGAGTGAGGGCGTGGGGGGAGAGAGAGAGTGAGGGCGGGGGGAGAGAGTGTGTGGGCGGGGGAGAGAGTGTGTGGGCGGGGGGAGAGAGTGTGTGGGCGGGGAGAGAGTGTGAGGGCGGGGGGAGAGAGTGTGTGGGCGGGGGGAGAGAGTGTGAGGGCGGGGGGGGAGAGAGTGTGTGGGCGGGGAGAGAGTGTGAGGGCGGGGGGAGAGAGTGTGTGGGCGGGGGGAGAGAGTGTGAGGGCGGGGGGAGAGAGTGTGTGGGCGGGGGAGAGATTGTGAGGGCGGGGGGAGAGAGTGTGTGGGCGGGGGAGAGAGTGTGTGGGCGGGGGGGAGAGAGTGTGAGGGCGGGGGGAGAGAGTGTGTGGGCGGGGGAGAGAGTGTGTGGGCGGGGGGGAGAGAGTGTGTGGGCGGGGGAGAGAGTGTGTGGGCGGGGGGGAGAGAGTGTGAGGGCGGGGGGAGAGAGTGTGTGGGCGGGGGAGAGAGTGTGTGGGCGGGGGGAGAGAGTGTGAGGGCGGGGGGGGAGAGAGTGTGTGGGCGGGGGAGAGAGTGTGAGGGCGGGGGGAGAGAGTGTGTGGGCGGGGGGAGAGAGTGTGTGGGCGGGGGGAGAGAGTGTGTGGGCGGGGGGAGAGAGTGTGTGGGCGGGGGAGAGAGAGTGTGTGGGCGGGGAGAGAGTGTGAGGGCGGGGGGAGAGAGTGTGTGGGCGGGGGGAGAGAGTGTGTGGGCGGGGGAGAGAGTGTGTGGGCGGGGGGGAGAGTGTGTGGGCGGGGGGAGAGAGTGTGTGGGCGGGGGGAGAGAGTGTGTGGGCGGGGGAGAGAGAGTATGAGGGCGGGGGGAGAGAGTGTGAGGGCGGGGGGAGAGAGTGTGAGGGCGGGGGGAGAGTGTGTGGGCGGGGGGAGAGAGTGTGAGGGCGGGGGGGGAGAGAGTGTGTGGGCGGGGAGAGAGTGTGAGGGCGGGGGGAGAGAGTGTGTGGGCGGGGGGAGAGAGTGTGTGGGCGGGGGGAGAGAGTGTGTGGGCGGGGGGAGAGAGTGTGTGGGCGGGGGGAGAGAGAGTGTGTGGGCGGGGAGAGAGTGTGAGGGCGGGGGGAGAGAGTGTGTGGGCGGGGGGAGAGTGTGTCTGGGCGGGGGGAGAGAGTGTGAGGGCGGGGGGAGAGAGTGTGTGGGCGGGGGGAGAGAGAGAGTGAGGGTGGGGGGTGAGAGAGAGTGAGGGCGGGGGGTGAGAGAGAGTGAGGGCGGGGGTGAGAGAGAGAGTGAGGGTGGGGGTGAGAGAGTGAGGGCAGGGGGTGAGAGAGAGTGAGGGCGGGGGGTGAGAGAGTGAGGGCGGGGGGAGAGAGAGTGAGGGCGGGGGGGAGAGAGAGTGAGGGCGGGGGGAGAGAGAGTGAGGGTGGGGGGAGAGAGAGTGAGGGCGTGGGGTGAGAGAGAGTGAGGGCGGGGGGGAGAGAGAGAGGGTGGGGGGGAGAGAGAGTGTGGGCGGGGGGAGAGAGAGTGAGGGCGGGGGTGAGAGAGAGTGAGGGCGGGGGGGGAGAGAGAGTGTGGGCGGGGGGAGAGAGAGTGAGGGCGGGGGGTGAGAGAGTGTGTGGGGCGAGGGGGAGAGAGAGTGAGGGCGGGGGGGAGAGAGAGTGAGGGCGGGGGGGAGAGAGAGTGAGGGTGGGGGGAGAGAGAGTGAGGGCGGGGGGTGAGAGAGTGAGGGCGGGGGGTGAGAGAGAGTGAGGGCGGGGGTGAGAGAGAGTGAGGGCGGGGGGTGAGAGAGAGTGAGGGCGGGGGTGAGAGAGAGTGAGGGCGGGGGGGGAGAGAGAGAGGGCGGGGGGTGAGAGAGTGTGTGGGGCGGGGGGGAGAGAGAGTGAGGGCGGGGGGGAGAGAGAGTGAGGGCGGGGGGAGAGAGAGTGAGGGCGGGGGGGTGAGAGAGAGTGAGGGCGGGGGGAGAGAGAGTGAGGGCGGGGGGTGAGAGAGTGTGTGGGGCGGGGGGGAGAGAGTGTGTGGGCGGGGGGAGAGAGAGAGTGAGGGCGGGGGGAGAGAGAGTGAGGGCGGGGGGTGAGAGAGAGTGAGGGCGGGGGGGGAGAGAGAGTGAGGGCGGGGGGAGAGAGAGTGAGGGCGGGGGGTGAGAGAGAGTGAGGGTGGGGGGTGAGAGAGAGTGAGGGCGGGAGGTGAGAGAGAGTGAGGGCGGGGGGAGAGAGAGTGAGGGCGGGGGGTGAAGAGAGTGAGGGTGGGGGGTGAGAGAGAGTGAGGGTGGGGGGTGAGAGAGAGTGAGGGCGGGGTGAGAGAGAGTGAGGGTGGGGGGTGAGAGAGAGTGAGGGCGGGGGGTGAGAGAGAGTGAGGGCGGGGGGAGAGAGAGTGAGGGCGGGGTGAGAGAGAGTGAGGGCGGGGGGTGAGAGAGTGAGGGCGGGGGTGAGAGAGTGAGGGTGGGGGAGAGAGAGAGTGAGGGCGGGGGGTGAGAGAGTGAGGGCGGGGGTGAGAGAGTGAGGGTGGGGGAGAGAGAGTGAGGGCGGGGGTGAGAGAGAGTGAGGGCGGGGGTGAGAGAGAGTGAGGGCGGGGGGTGAGAGAGTGAGGGCGGGGGTGAGAGAGTGAGGGTGGGGGAGAGAGAGTGAGGGCGGGGGTGAGAGAGAGTGAGGGCGGGGGGGAGAGAGAGTGAGGGCGGGGGGAGAGAGAGTGAGGGCGGGGTGAGAGAGAGCGAGGGTGGGGGGTGAGAGAGAGTGAGGGCGGGGGGTGAGAGAGAGTGAGAGCGGGGGGGAGAGAGAGTGAGGGCGGGGGGTGAGAGAGAGTGAGGGTGGGGGGTGAGAGAGAGTGAGGGTGGGGGTGAGAGAGAGTGAGGGCGGGGGGTGAGAGAGTGAGGGCGGGGGTGAGAGAGAGAGTGAGGGTGGGGGTGAGAGAGTGAGGGCGGGGGTGAGAGAGTGAGGGCAGGGGGTGAGAGAGAGTGAGGGTGGGGGTGAGAGAGTGAGGGCGGGGGTGAGAGAGTGAGGGCAGGGGGTGAGAGAGAGTGAGGGCGGGGGGTGAGAGAGAGTGAGGGCGGGGGGAGAGAGAGAGTGAGGGCGGGGGAGAGAGAGAGTGAGGGTGGGGGGAGAGAGAGAGTGAGGGTGGGGGTGAGAGAGAGAGTGAGGGCGGGGGGAGAGAGGTGGGGGGAGAGAGAGAGTGAGGGTGGGGGTGAGAGAGTGAGGGCGGGGGGTGAGAGAGAGTGAGGGTGGGGGTGAGAGAGTGAGGGCGGGGGGTGAGAGAGAGTGAGGGTGGGGGGAGAGAGAGAGTGAGGGTGGGGGTGAGAGAGAGTGAGGGCGGGGGGGAGAGAGAGAGTGAGGGCGGGGGGGGAGAGAGAGTGAGGGTGGGGGGTGAGAGAGAGTGAGGGCGGGGGGAGAGAGAGAGTGAGGGTGGGGGTGAGAGAGTGAGGGTGGGGGTGAGAGAGTGAGGGCGGGGGGTGAGAGAGAGTGAGGGCGGGGGGAGAGAGAGAGTGAGGGCGGGGGGAGAGAGAGTGAGGGTGGGGGGTGAGAGAGAGTGAGGGCGGGGGGAGAGAGAGAGTGAGGGTGGGGGTGAGAGAGTGAGGGCGTGGGGTGAGAGAGAGTGAGGGCGGGGGTGAGAGAGTGAGGGCGGGGGGAGAGAGAGAGTGAGGGCGGGGGGAGAGAGAGAGTGAGGGTGGGGGGTGAGAGAGTGAGGGCGGGGGTGAGAGAGTGAGGGCGGGGGTGAGAGAGTGAGGGCGGGGGGAGAGAGAGAGTGAGGGCGGGGGGTGAGAGAGAGTGAGGGTGGGGGGTGAGAGAGAGTGAGGGCGTGGGGTGAGAGAGAGTGAGGGCGGGGGGAAGAGAGAGTGAGGGCGGGGGGGAGAGAGAGTGAGGGCGGGGGGAGAGAGAGTGAGGGTGGGGGGGAGAGAGAGTGAGGGCGGGGGGTGAGAGAGAGTGAGGGCGGGGGGAGAGAGAGTGAGGGCGGGGGAGAGAGAGAGTGAGGGCGGGGGGGAGAGAGAGAGGGTGGGGGGGAGAGAGAGAGTGGGCGGGGGGAGAGAGAGTGAGGGCGGGGGGTGAGAGAGTGTGTGGGGCGGGGGGAGAGAGAGTGAGGGCGGGGGGTGAGAGAGAGTGAGGGCGGGGGGGAGAGAGAGTGAGGGCGGGGGGTGAGAGAGAGTGAGGGCGGGGGGGAGAGAGAGAGGGTGGGGGGGAGAGAGAGTGTGGGCGGGGGGGAGAGAGAGTGTGGGCGGGGGGAGAGAGAGTGAGGGCGGGGGGAGAGAGAGTGTGGGCGGGGGGAGAGAGAGTGAGGGCGGGGGGTGAGAGAGAGTGAGGGCGGGGGGGTGAGAGAGTGAGGGCGGGGGGAGAGAGAGTGAGGGCGGGGGGAGAGAGAGTGAGGGCGGGGGGTGAGAGAGTGTGTGGGGCGGGGGGGGAGAGAGAGTGAGGGCGGGGGGGAGAGAGAGTGAGGGCGGGGGGTGAGAGAGAGTGAGGGCGGGGGGTGAGAGAGAGTGAGGGCGGGGGGAGAGAGAGTGAGGGCGGGGGGAGAGAGAGTGAGGGCGGGGGGTGAGAGAGAGTGAGGGTGGGGGGTGAGAGAGAGTGAGGGTGGGGGTGAGAGAGAGTGAGGGCGGGGAGGTGAGAGAGAGTGAGGGCGGGGGGAGAGAGAGTGAGGGCGGGGGGTGAAGAGAGTGAGGGTGGGGGGTGAGAGAGAGTGAGGGTGGGGGGTGAGAGAGAGTGAGGGCGGGGGGAGAGAGAGTGAGGGCGGGGGGAGAGAGAGTGAGGGCGGGGTGAGAGAGTGAGGGTGGGGGGTGAGAGAGAGTGAGGGCGGGGGGTGAGAGAGTGAGGGTGGGGGGTGAGAGAGAGTGAGGGCGGGGGGTGAGAGAGAGTGAGGGTGGGGGGTGAGAGAGAGTGAGGGTGGGGGGTGAGAGAGAGTGAGGGCGGGGGTGAGAGAGAGTGAGGGTGGGGGGTAGAGAGAGTGAGGGCGGGGGGTGAGAGAGTGAGGGCGGGGGTGAGAGAGAGAGTGAGGGTGGGGGTGAGAGAGTGAGGGCGGGGATGAGAGAGTGAGGGCAGGGGTGAGAGAGAGTGAGGGTGGGGGGTGAGAGAGTGAGGGCGGGGGTGAGAGAGTGAGGGCAGGGGGTGAGAGAGAGTGAGGGCGGGGGTGTGAGAGAGAGTGAGGGCTGGGGGTGAGAGAGAGTGAGGGCGGGGGGGTGAGAGAGAGTGAGGGTGGGGGTGAGAGAGTGAGGGCGGGGGGTGAGAGAGAGTGAGGGCGGGGGGAGAGAGAGAGTGAGGGCGGGGGGTGAGAGAGAGTGAGGGTGGGGGTGAGAGAGTGAGGGCGGGGGGGTGAGAGAGAGTGAGGGCGGGGGGAGAGAGAGAGTGAGGGTGGGGGTGAGAGAGTGAGGCGGGGGGTGAGAGAGAGTGAGGGCGGGGGGAGAGAGAGAGTGAGGGCGGGGGGGAGAGAGTGAGGGTGGGGTGTGAGAGAGTGAGGGCGGGGGTGAGAGAGAGTGAGGGTGGGGGTGAGAGAGTGAGGGCGGGGGGTGAGAGAGTGAGGGCGGGGGTGAGAGAGAGTGAGGGCGGGGGTGAGAGAGTGAGGGCGGGGGGAGAGAGAGAGTGAGGGCGGGGGGAGAGAGAGAGTGAGGGTGGGGGGGTGAGAGAGTGAGGGCGGGGGGTGAGAGAGTGAGGGCAGGGGGTGAGAGAGAGTGAGGGCGGGGGAGAGAGAGTGAGGGCGGGGGGTGAGAGAGTGAGGGCGGGGGTGAGAGAGTGAGGGCAGGGGGTGAGAGAGAGTGAGGGCGGGGGGAGAGAGAGTGAGGGTGGGGGGTGAGAGAGTGAGGGCGGGGGGAGAGAGAGTGAGGGTGGGGGGGGAGAGAGTGAGGGTGGGGGAGAGAGAGTGAGGGTGGGGGGTGAGAGAGTGAGGGCGGGGGTGAGAGAGAGTGAGGGTGGGGGTGAGAGAGTGAGGGCGGGGGGTGAGAGAGTGAGGGTGGGGGGTGAGAGAGTGAGGGTGGGGGAGAGAGAGTGAGGGTGGGGGTGAGAGAGTGAGGGCGGGGGTGAGAGAGAGTGAGGGCGGGGGGTGAGAGAGTGAGGGCGGGGGGAGAGAGAGTGAGGGCGGGGGGGAGAGAGAGTGAGGGCGGGGGGTGAGAGAGTGTGTGGGGCGGGGGGGAGAGAGAGTGAGGGCGGGGGGAGAGAGAGTGAGGGCGGGGGGGAGAGAGAGTGAGGGCGGGGGGTGAGAGAGAGTGAGGGCGGGGGGAGAGAGAGTGAGGGCGGGGGGGAGAGAGAGTGAGGGCGGGGGGAGAGAGAGTGAGGGCGGGGGGTGAGAGAGAGTGAGGGTGGGGGGTGAGAGAGAGTGAGGGTGGGGGTGAGAGAGAGTGAGGGCGGGAGGTGAGAGAGAGTGAGGGCGGGGGGGAGAGAGAGTGAGGGCGGGGGGTGAAGAGAGTGAGGGTGGGGGGTGAGAGAGAGTGAGGGTGGGGGGTGAGAGAGAGTGAGGGCGGGGGGAGAGAGAGTGAGGGCGGGGGGAGAGAGAGTGAGGGCGGGGTGAGAGAGAGTGAGGGTGGGGGGTGAGAGAGAGTGAGGGCGGGGGGTGAGAGAGAGTGAGGGCGGGGGGGAGAGAGAGAGTGAGGGCGGGGGGAGAGAGAGTGAGGCGGGGTGAGAGAGAGTGAGGGTGGGGGGTGAGAGAGAGTGAGGGCGGGGGGTGAGAGAGAGTGAGGGCGGGGGGGAGAGAGAGTGAGGGCGGGGGGGTGAGAGAGTGAGGGCGGGGGTGAGAGAGAGAGTGAGGGTGGGGGTGAGAGAGTGAGGGCGGGGGTGAGAGAGTGAGGGCGGGGGGGAGAGAGAGTGAGGGCGGGGGGTGAGAGAGAGTGAGGGTGGGGGGTGAGAGAGAGTGAGGGCGGGGGGTGAGAGAGTGAGGGCGGGGGTGAGAGAGAGGAGTGAGGGTGGGGGTGAGAGAGTGAGGGCGGGGGTGAGAGAGTGAGGGCAGGGGGTGAGAGAGAGTGAGGGTGGGGGTGAGAGAGTGAGGGCGGGGGTGAGAGAGTGAGGGCAGGGGGTGAGAGAGAGTGAGGGCGGGGTGTGAGAGAGAGTGAGGGCGGGGGGTGAGAGAGAGTGAGGGTGGGGGGAGAGAGAGAGTGAGGGTGGGGGTGAGAGAGTGAGGGCGGGGGGAGAGAGAGTGAGGGCGGGGGGAGTGAGAGAGTGAGGGCGGGGGGGTGAGAGAGAGTGAGGGTGGGGGTGAGAGAGTGAGGGCGGGGGGTGAGAGAGAGTGAGGGCGGGGGGAGAGAGAGAGTGAGGGTGGGGGTGAGAGAGTGAGGGCGGGGGGTGAGAGAGAGTGAGGGCGGGGGGAGAGAGAGAGTGAGGGCGGGGGGGAGAGAGATGAGGGTGGGGGGTGAGAGAGTGAGGGCGGGGGTGAGAGAGAGTGAGGGTGGGGGTGAGAGAGTGAGGGCGGGGGGTGAGAGAGTGAGGGCGGGGGTGAGAGAGAGTGAGGGCGGGGGTGAGAGAGTGAGGGCGGGGGGAGAGAGAGAGTGAGGGCGGGGGGAGAGAGAGAGTGAGGGTGGGGGGTGAGAGAGTGAGGGCGGGGGGTGAGAGAGTGAGGGCAGGGGGTGAGAGAGAGTGAGGGCGGGGGGAGAGAGAGTGAGGGAGGGGGGTGAGAGAGTGAGGGCGGGGGTGAGAGAGTGAGGGCAGGGGGTGAGAGAGAGTGAGGGCGGGGGGAGAGAGAGTGAGGGTGGGGGGTGAGAGAGTGAGGGCGGGGGGAGAGAGAGTGAGGGTGGGGGGGGAGAGAGTGAGGGTGGGGGGAGAGAGAGTGAGGGTGGGGGGTGAGAGAGTGAGGGCGGGGGTGAGAGAGAGTGAGGGTGGGGGTGAGAGAGTGAGGGCGGGGGGTGAGAGAGTGAGGGTGGGGGGGAGAGAGTGAGGGTGGGGGGTGAGAGAGTGAGGCTGGGGGAGAGAGAGTGAGGGTGGGGGGTGAGAGAGTGAGGGCGGGGGTGAGAGAGAGTGAGGGTGGGGGGTGAGAGAGTGAGGGCGGGGGGAGAGAGAGTGAGGGTGGGGGGGGAAGAGAGTGAGGGTGGGGGAGAGAGAGTGAGGGTGGGGGGTGAGAGAGTGAGGGCGGGGGTGAGAGAGAGTGAGGGTGGGGGAGAGAGAGTGAGGGTGGGGGGGGAGAGAGAGTGAGGGTGGGGGAGAGAGAGTGAGGGTGGGGGAGAGAGAGTGAGGGTGGGGGAGAGAGAGTGAGGGTGGGGGGTGAGAGAGTGAGGGCGGGGGGTGAGAGAGAGTGAGGGCGGGGGTGAGAGAGTGAGGGCGGGGGAGAGAGAGAGTGAGGGTGGGGAGAGAGAGTGAGGGTGGGGGGTGAGAGAGTGAGGGCGGGGGTGAGAGAGAGTGAGGGTGGGGGTGAGAGAGTGAGGGCGGGGGGTGAGAGAGTGAGGGCGGGGGGAGAGAGAGTGAGGGCGGGGGGGAGAGAGAGTGAGGGCGGGGGAGAGAGAGTGAGGGTGGGGGAGAGAGAGTGAGGGTGGGGGTGAGAGAGTGAGGGCGGGGGTGAGAGAGAGTGAGGGCGGGGGGTGAGAGAGAGTGAGGGCGGGGGGTGAGAGAGTGAGGGCGGGGGGTGAGAGAGAGTGAGGGCGGGGGTGAGAGAGAGTGAGGGCGGGGGGAGAGAGAGTGAGGGTGGGGGTGAGAGAGAGTGAGGGCGGGGGTGAGAGAGAGTGAGGGCGGGGGTGAGAGAGAGTGAGGGCGGGGGGTGAGAGAGAGTGAGGGGCGGGGGGTGAGAGAGTGAGGGTGGGGGAGAGAGAGTGAGGGCGGGGGTGAGAGAGAGTGAGGGTGGGGGGTGAGAGAGTGAGGGCGGGGGTGAGAGAGAGTGAGGGTGGGGGGTGAGAGAGTGAGGGCGGGGGTGAGAGAGAGTGAGGGCGGGGGGGAGAGAGAGTGAGGGCGGGGGGAGAGAGAGTGAGGGTGGGGGAGAGAGAGTGAGGGCGGGGGTGAGAGAGAGTGAGGGTGGGGGTGAGAGAGTGAGGGCGGGGGTGAGAGAGAGTGAGGGCGGGGGGGAGAGAGAGTGAGGGTGGGGGTGAGAGAGAGTGAGGGCGGGGGTGAGAGAGTGAGGGCGGGGGGTGAGAGAGAGTGAGGGCGGGGGGTGAGAGAGAGTGAGGGCGGGGGGAGAGAGAGTGAGGGTGGGGGAGAGAGAGTGAGGGCGGGGGTGAGAGAGAGTGAGGGTGGGGGGAGAGAGAGTGAGGGCGGGGGTGAGAGAGAGTGAGGGCGGGGGGAGAGAGAGAGTGAGGGCGGGTGTGAGAGAGAGTGAGGGTGGGGGGTGAGAGAGTGAGGGCGGGGGGGAGAGAGAGTGAGGGTGGGGGAGAGAGAGTGAGGGCGGGGGTGAGAGAGTGAGGGCGGGGGGTGAGAGAGAGTGAGGGCGGGGGGAGAGAGAGTGAGGGCGGGGGGTGAGAGAGTGAGGGCGGGGGTGAGAGAGAGTGAGGGCGGGGGGAGAGAGAGTGAGGGCGGGGTGGAGAGAGAGTGAGGGCGGGGGGGGGAGAGAGAGTGAGGGCGGGGGGACAGAGAGAGTGAGGGTGGGGGTGAGAGAGTGAGGGCGGGGGGTGAGAGAGAGTGAGGGCGGGGGGAGAGAGAGAGTGAGGGCGGGGGTGAGAGAGTGAGGGCGGGGGGTGAGAGAGAGTGAGGGCGGGGGGAGAGAGAGAGTGAGGGCGGGGGTGAGAGAGTGAGGGCGGGGGGGTGAGAGAGTGAGGGCGGGGGGTGAGAGAGAGTGAGGGCGGGGGGGAGAGAGAGTGAGGTTGGGGGTGAGAGAGTGAGGGCGGGGGGTGAGAGAGAGTGAGGGCGGGGGGAGAGAGAGAGTGAGGGCGGGGGGTGAGAGAGAGTGAGGGCGGGGGTGGAGAGAGAGTGAGGGCGGGGGGAGAGAGAGAGTGAGGGCGGGGGGTGAGAGAGTGAGGGCGGGGGTGAGAGAGAGTGAGGGCGGGGGGTGAGAGAGTGAGGGCGGGGAGAGAGAGAGTGAGGGCGGGGGGTGAGAGAGAGTGAGGGCGGGGGGTGAGAGAGAGTGAGGGCGGGGGGTGAGAGAGAGTGAGGGCGGGGGGTGAGAGAGAGTGAGGGCGGGGGGTGAGAGAGAGTGAGGGCGGGGGGTGAGAGAGTGAGGGCGGGGGGAGAGAGAGTGAGGGCGGGGGGAGAGAGACAGTGAGGGCGGGGGGTGAGAGAGAGTGAGGGTGGGGGTGAGAGAGAGTGAGGGCGGGGGGTGAGAGAGAGTGAGGGCGGGGGAGAGAGAGAGTGAGGGCGGGGGGTGAGAGAGAGTGAGGGCGGGAGAGAGAGTGAGGGTGGGGGGTGAGAGAGTGAGGGCGGGGGGAGAGAGAGTGAGGGCGGGAGAGAGAGTGAGGGTGGGGGTGAGAGAGTGAGGGCGGGGTGAGAGAGTGAGGGCGGGGGGTGAGAGAGTGAGGGCGGGGGTGAGAGAGAGTGAGGGCGGGGGAGAGAGAGAGTGAGGGTGGGGGGTGAGAGAGAGTGAGGGCGGGGGGAGAGAGAGAGTGAGGGCGGGGAGAGAGAGTGAGGGTGGGGTGTGAGAGAGTGAGGGCGGGGTGAGAGAGTGAGGGCGGGGGTGAGAGAGTGAGGGCGGGGGTGAGAGAGAGTGAGGGCGGGGGGAGAGAGAGAGTGAGGGCGGGGGAGAGAGAGAGTGAGGGCGGGGGTGAGAGAGAGTGAGGGCGGGGGGGAGAGAGAGTGAGGGCGGGGGGTGAGAGAGAGTGAGGGCGGGGGGGGAGAGAGAGTGAGGGCGGGGAGAGAGAGTGAGGGCGGGGTGAGAGAGTGAGGGCGGGGGGTGAGAGAGTGAGGGCGGGGGTGAGAGAGAGTGAGGGCGGGGGGAGAGAGAGAGTGAGGGTGGGGGGTGAGAGAGAGTGAGGGCGGGGGGGGAGAGAGAGTGAGGGCGGGGAGAGAGAGTGAGGGTGGGGGAGAGAGAGTGAGGGCAGGGGGGTGAGAGAGTGAGGGCGGGGGGTGAGAGAGAGTGAGGGCGGGGGGGAGAGAGAGTGAGGGTGGGGGGTGAGAGAGAGTGAGGGCGGGGGGGAGAGAGAGTGAGGGCGGGGGGAGAGAGAGTGAGGGTGGGGGAGAGAGAGTGAGGGTGGGGGGAGAGAGAGTGAGGGTGGGGGAGAGAGAGTGAGGGTGGGGGGTGAGAGAGTGAGGGCGGGGGGTGAGAGAGAGTGAGGGCGGGGGGGAGAGAGAGTGAGGGCGGGGGGAGAGAGAGTGAGGGCGGGGGGAGAGAGAGTGAGGGCGGGGGGAGAGAGAGTGAGGGTGGGGGAGAGAGAGTGAGGGTGGGGGGAGAGAGAGTGAGGGTGGGGGAGAGAGAGTGAGGGTGGGGGGTGAGAGAGTGAGGGCGGGGGGTGAGAGAGGTGAGGGCGGGGGGTGAGAGAGTGAGGGCGGGGGGGAGAGAGAGAGTGAGGGTGGGGGAGAGAGAGTGAGGGTGGGGGGTGAGAGAGTGAGGGCGGGGGGAGAGAGAGTGAGGGCGGGGGGTGAGAGAGTGAGGGCGGGGGTGAGAGAGTGAGGGCGGGGGGTGAGAGAGTGAGGGCGGGGGTGAGAGAGAGTGAGGGCGGGGGGAGAGAGAGTGAGGGCGGGGGAGAGAGAGAGTGAGGGTGGGGGAGAGAGAGTGAGGGCGGGGGTGAGAGAGTGAGGGCGGGGGTGAGAGAGAGTGAGGGCGGGGGGTGAGAGAGAGTGAGGGCGGGGGTGAGAGAGTGAGGGCGGGGGGTGAGAGAGAGTGAGGGCGGGGGTGAGAGAGAGTGAGGCGTGGGGGAGAGAGAGTGAGGGCGGGGGTGAGAGAGAGTGAGGGCGGGGGTGAGAGAGAGTGAGGGCGGGGGGTGAGAGAGAGTGAGGGCGGGGGTGAGAGAGTGAGGGTGGGGGAGAGAGAGTGAGGGCGGGGGTGAGAGAGAGTGAGGGCGGGGAGAGAGAGAGTGAGGGTGGGGGAGAGAGAGTGAGGGCGGGGGTGAGAGAGAGTGAGGGCGGGGGTGAGAGAGAGTGAGGGCGGGGGGTGAGAGAGAGTGAGGGCGGGGGGTGAGAGAGTGAGGGTGGGGGAGAGAGAGTGAGGGCGGGGGTGAGAGAGAGTGAGGGGTGGGGGGTGAGAGAGTGAGGGCGGGGGTGAGAGAGAGTGAGGGCGGGGGGGAGAGAGAGTGAGGGCGGGGGTGAGAGAGAGTGAGGGCGGGGGTGAGAGAGTGAGGGCGGGGGTGAGAGAGAGTGAGGGCGGGGGGGAGAGAGAGTGAGGGCGGGGGGAGAGAGAGTGAGGGTGGGGGAGAGAGAGTGAGGGCGGGGGGTGAGAGAGAGTGAGGGTGGGGGGTGAGAGAGTGAGGGCGGGGGTGAGAGAGAGTGAGGGCGGGGGGAGAGAGAGTGAGGGTGGGGGTGAGAGAGAGTGAGGGCGGGGGTGAAAGAGTGAGGGCGGGGGGTGAGAGAGAGTGAGGGCGGGGGTGAGAGAGAGTGAGGGCGGGGGGAGAGAGAGTGAGGGTGGGGGAGAGAGAGTGAGGGCGGGGGTGAGAGAGAGTGAGGGTGGGGGGTGAGAGAGTGAGGGCGGGGGTGAGAGAGAGTGAGGGCGGGGGGGAGAGAGAGTGAGGGCGGGGGTGAGAGAGAGTGAGGGTGGGGGGAGAGAGAGTGAGGGCGGGGGGTGAGAGAGAGTGAGGGTGGGGGAGAGAGAGTGAGGGCGGGGGGTGAGAGAGTGAGGGCGGGGGGTGAGAGAGAGTGAGGGCGGGGGGAGAGAGAGTGAGGGCGGGGGGTGAGAGAGTGAGGGCGGGGGTGAGAGAGAGTGAGGGCGGGGGGAGAGAGAGTGAGGGCGGGGGGGTGAGAGAGAGTGAGGGCGGGGGGGTGAGAGAGAGTGAGGGCGGGGGGAGAGAGAGAGTGAGGGCGGGGGGTGAGAGAGTGAGGGCGGGGGGTGAGAGAGAGTGAGGGCGGGGGGAGAGAGAGAGTGAGGGCGGGGGGTGAGAGAGTGAGGGCGGGGGTGAGAGAGAGTGAGGGCGGGGGGTGAGAGAGAGTGGAGGGCGGGGGGTGGAGAGAGTGAGGGCGGGGGGTGAGAGAGATGAGGGCGGGGGTGAGAGAGAGTGAGGGCGGGGGGGTGAGAGAGAGTGAGGGCGGGGGGAGAGAGAGAGTGAGGGCGGGGGGTGAGAGAGTGAGGGCGGGGGGTGAGAGAGAGTGAGGGCGGGGGGTGAGAGAGAGTGAGGGCGGGGGGAGAGAGTGAGGGGGGGTGAGAGAGAGTGAGGGCGGGGGGGGTGAGAGAGAGTGAGGGCGGGGGGTGAGAGAGAGTGAGGGCGGGGGTGAGAGAGAGTGAGGGCGGGGGGTGAGAGAGAGTGAGGGCGGGGGGTGAGAGAGAGTGAGGGCGGGGGGTGAGAGAGAGTGAGGGCGGGGGGTGAGAGAGAGTGAGGGCGGGGGTGAGAGAGTGAGGGTGGGGGAGAGAGAGAGTGAGGGCGGGGGTGAGAGAGAGTGAGGGCGGGGGGGAGAGAGAGTGAGGGCGGGGGTGAGAGAGAGTGAGGGTGGGGGGTGAGAGAGTGAGGGCGGGGGTGAGAGAGAGTGAGGGGGGAGGGGTGGGAGAGAGAGTGAGGGCGGGGGGAGAGAGAGTGAGGGTGGGGGAGAGAGAGTGAGGGCGGGGGTGAGAGAGAGTGAGGGCGGGGGGTGAGAGAGTGAGGGCGGGGGTGAGAGAGAGTGAGGGCGGGGGGGAGAGAGAGTGAGGGTGGGGGGAGAGAGTGAGGGCGGGGGTGAGAGAGTGAGGGCGGGGGGTGAGAGAGAGTGAGGGCGGGGGTGAGAGAGAGTGAGGGCGGGGGGAGAGAGAGTGAGGGTGGGGGGAGAGAGAGTGAGGGCGGGGGTGAGAGAGAGTGAGGGTGGGGGGTGAGAGAGTGAGGGCGGGGGTGAGAGAGAGTGAGGGCGGGGGGGGAGAGAGAGTGAGGGCGGGGGGAGAGAGAGTGAGGGTGGGGGGTGAGAGAGTGAGGGCGGGGGTGAGAGAGAGTGAGGGCGGGGGAGAGAGAGTGAGGGCGGGGGTGAGAGAGTGAGGGCGGGGGTGAGAGAGAGTGAGGGCGGGGGGAGAGAGAGTGAGGGCGGGGGGTGAGAGAGTGAGGGCGGGGGGTGAGAGAGAGTGAGGGCGGGGGGAGAGAGAGTGAGGGCGGGGGTAGAGAGTGAGGGCGGGGGGGGAGAGAGAGTGAGGGCGGGGGGAGAGAGAGAGTGAGGGTGGGGGTGAGAGAGTGAGGGCGGGGGGTGAGAGAGAGTGAGGGCGGGGGGAGAGAGAGAGTGAGGGCGGGGGTGAGAGAGTGAGGGCGGGGGGTGAGAGAGAGTGAGGGCGGGGGGAGAGAGAGAGTGAGGGCGGGGGTGAGAGGCGGGGGGTGAGAGAGAGTGAGGGCGGGGGGGTGAGAGAGAGTGAGGGCGGGGGGAGAGAGAGAGTGAGGGCGGGGGGTGAGAGAGTGAGGGCGGGGGGTGAGAGAGAGTGAGGGCGGGGGGTGAGAGAGTGAGGGCGGGGGGAGAGAGAGAGTGAGGGCGGGGGGTGAGAGAGAGTGAGGGCGGGGGGAGAGAGAGAGTGAGGGTGGGGGGAGAGAGAGTGAGGGCGGGAGAGAGAGTGAGGGTGGGGGGTGAGAGAGTGAGGGCGGGGGGGAGAGAGAGTGAGGGCGGGAGAGAGAGTGAGGGTGGGGGGTGAGAGAGTGAGGGCGGGGGTGAGAGAGAGTGAGGGCGGGGGGTGAGAGAGAGTGAGGGCGGGGGGAGAGAGAGAGTGAGGGCGGGGGGTGAGAGAGAGTGAGGGCGGGGGGGGAGAGAGAGTGAGGGCGGGGAGAGAGAGTGAGGGCGGGGGGTGAGAGAGAGTGAGGGCGGGGGGAGAGAGAGAGTGAGGGCAGGGGGTGAGAGAGAGTGAGGGCGGGGGTGAGAGAGAGTGAGGGTGGGGGGTGAGAGAGAGTGAGGGCGGGGGTGAGAGAGAGTGAGGGCGGGGGGAGAGAGAGTGAGGGCGGGGGTGAGAGAGAGTGAGGGCAGGGGGTGAGAGAGAGTGAGGGCGGGGGGTGAGAGAGAGTGAGGGCGGGGGGTGAGAGAGAGTGAGGGTGGGGGGTGAGAGAGAGTGAGGGCGGGGGGAGAGAGAGTGAGGGCGGGGGTGAGAGAGAGTGAGGGCGGGGGGAGAGAGAGAGTGAGGGCGGGGGGAGAGAGAGTGAGGGCGGGGGGAGAGAGAGAGTGAGGGCGGGGGGAGAGAGAGTGAGGGCGGGGGTGAGAGAGAGTGAGGGCGGGGGGAGAGAGAGAGTGAGGGCGGGGGGAGAGAGAGTGAGGGCGGGGGGTGAGAGAGAGTGAGGGCGGGGGGAGAGAGAGTGAGGGCGGGGGTGAGAGAGAGTGAGGGCGGGGGGTGAGAGAGAGTGAGGGCGGGGGGTGAGAGAGAGTGAGGGCGGGGGGGGAGAGAGTGAGGGCAGGGGGTGAGAGTGAGTGAGGGCGGGGGGTGAGAGAGTGAGGGCGGGGTGAGAGAGTGAGGGCGGGGGGTGAGAGAGTGAGGGCGGGGGTGAGAGAGAGTGAGGGCGGGGGGGAGAGAGAGTGAGGGTGGGGGGTGAGAGAGAGTGAGGGCGGGGAGGGAGAGAGAGTGAGGGCGGGAGAGAGAGTGAGGGTGGGGTGTGAGAGAGAGTGAGGGCAGGGGGTGAGAGAGTGAGGGCGGGGGGTGAGAGAGAGTGAGGGCGGGGGGGAGAGAGAGTGAGGGTGGGGGGTGAGAGAGAGTGAGGGCAGGGGGTGAGAGAGTGAGGGCGGGGGGTGAGAGAGAGTGAGGGCGGGGGGGAGAGAGAGTGAGGGCGGGGGGAGAGAGTGAGGGCGGGGGTGAGAGAGAGTGAGGGTGGGGGGGAGAGAGTGAGGGCGGGGGGAGAGAGTGAGGGCGGGGGAGAGAGAGAGTGAGGGCAGGGGGTGAGAGAGTGAGGGCGGGGGTGAGAGAGAGTGAGGGCGGGGGGTGAGAGAGTGAGGGTGGGGGGTGAGAGAGAGTGAGGGCGGGGGTGAGAGAGAGTGAGGGCGGGGGGGGAGAGAGTGAGGGTGGGGGGTGAGAGAGTGAGGGCGGGGGTGAGAGAGTGAGGGCGGGGGTGAGAGAGAGTGAGGGCGGGGGAGAGAGAGAGTGAGGGCGGGGGGTGAGAGAGAGTGAGGGTGGGGGGTGAGAGAGAGTGAGGGCGGGGGGGAGAGAGAGTGAGGGCGGGAGAGAGAGTGAGGGTGGGGTGTGAGAGAGTGAGGGCGGGGGTGAGAGAGAGTGAGGGTGGGGGGTGAGAGAGTGAGGGCGGGGTGAGAGAGTGAGGGCGGGGGGTGAGAGAGAGTGAGGGCGGGGGTGAGAGAGAGTGAGGGCGGGGGTGAGAGAGAGTGAGGGCGGGGGAGAGAGAGAGTGAGGGTGGGGGGTGAGAGAGAGTGAGGGCGGGGGTGAGAGAGAGTGAGGGCGGGGGGGGAGAGAGTGAGGGTGGGGTGAGAGAGAGTGAGGGCGGGGGAGAGAGAGAGTGAGGGTGGGGGGTGAGAGAGAGTGAGGGCGGGGGGAGAGAGAGAGTGAGGGCGGGGGGTGAGAGAGTGAGGGCGGGGGTGAGAGAGAGTGAGGGCGGGGGAGAGAGAGAGTGAGGGTGGGGGGTGAGAGAGTGAGGGCGGGGGGGGAGAGAGAGTGAGGGCGGGAGAGAGAGTGAGGGTGGGGTGTGAGAGAGAGTGAGGGCGGGGGGTGTGAGAGAGTGAGGGCGGGGGGGAGAGAGAGTGAGGGCGGGAGAGAGAGTGAGGGCAGGGGGTGAGAGTGAGGGCAGGGGGTGAGAGAGAGTGAGGGTGGGGGGTGAGAGAGAGTGAGGGTGGGGTGAGAGAGAGTGAGGGCGGGGGGGGAGAGAGAGTGAGGGCGGGAGAGAGAGTGAGGGCAGGGGGTGAGAGTGAGGGCAGGGGGTGAGAGAGAGTGAGGGCGGGGGGTGAGAGAGAGTGAGGGCGGGGTGAGAGAGAGTGAGGGCGGGGGTGAGAGAGAGTGAGGGCGGGGGTGAGAGAGAGAGTGAGGGTGGGGGGTGAGAGAGAGTGAGGGCGGGAGAGAGAGTAAGGGTGGGGTGTGAGAGAGTGAGGGCGGGGGGTGAGAGAGAGTGAGGGCGGGGGGTGAGAGAGTGAGGGCGGGGGTGAGAGAGAGTGAGGGTGGGGGGTGAGAGAGAGTGAGGGCGGGGTGAGAGAGAGTGAGGGCGGGGGGGGAGAGAGAGTGAGGGCGGGAGAGAGAGTGAGGGCAGGGGGTGAGAGAGAGTGAGGGTGGGGGGTGAGAGAGTGAGGGCAGGGGGTGAGAGAGAGTGAGGGCGGGGGGTGAGAGAGAGTGAGGGCGGGGTGAGAGAGAGTGAGGGCGGGGGTGAGAGAGAGTGAGGGCGGGGGGTGAGAGAGAGTGAGGGCGGGGTGAGAGAGAGTGAGGGCGGGGGGTGAGAGAGAGTGAGGGCGGGGTGAGAGAGAGTGAGGGCGGGGGTGAGAGAGAGTGAGGGCGGGGGGAGAGAGAGAGTGAGGGCGGGGGGTGAGAGAGAGTGAGGGTGGGGTTGAGAGAGAGTGAGGGTGGGGGGTGAGAGAGAGTGAGGGCAGGGGGTGAGAAAGAGTGAGGGCGGGGGGTGAGAGAGAGTGAGGGTGGGGGGTGAGAGAGAGTGAGGGCGGGGGGAGAGAGAGAGTGAGGGTGGGGGGTGAGAGAGAGTGAGGGCGGGGGGAGAGGGAGAGTGAGGGTGGGGGGTGAGAGAGAGTGAGGGCGGGGGGTGAGAGAGAGTGAGGGCGGGGGTGAGAGAGAGTGAGGGCGGGGGTGAGAGAGAGTGAGGGCGGGGGGTGAGAGAGTGAGGGCGGGGTGAGAGAGAGTGAGGGCGGGGGTGAGAGAGAGTGAGGGCGGGGGGGTGAGAGAGAGTGAGGGCGGGGGTGAGAGAGTGAGGGCGGGGGGTGAGAGAGTGAGGGCGGGGTGAGAGAGAGTGAGGGCGGGGTGAGAGAGAGTGAGGGCGGGGGTGAGAGAGTGAGGGCGGGGGGTGAGAGAGTGAGGGCGGGGTGAGAGAGAGTGAGGGCGGGGGTGAGAGAGAGTGAGGGCGGGGGGGGAGAGAGAGTGAGGGTGGGGTGAGAGAGAGTGAGGGCGGGGGGTGAGAGAGTGAGGGCGGGGTGAGAGAGAGTGAGGGCGGGGGTGAGAGAGAGTGAGGGCGGGGGGGTGAGAGAGAGTGAGGGCGGGGGGTGAGAGAGTGAGGGCGGGGGTGAGAGAGAGTGAGGGCGGGGTGAGAGAGAGTGAGGGCGGGGGTGAGAGAGAGTGAGGGCGGGGGGGAGAGAGAGTGAGGGCGGGGGGTGAGAGAGTGAGGGCGGGGGTGAGAGAGAGTGAGGGCGGGGTGAGAGAGAGTGAGGGCGGGGGTGAGAGAGAGTGAGGGCGGGGGGGTGAGAGAGTGAGGGCGGGGGGGTGAGAGAGAGTGAGGGCGGGGTGAGAGAGAGTGAGGGCGGGGGGTGAGAGAGAGTGAGGGCGGGGTGAGAGAGAGTGAGGGCGGGGGTGAGAGAGAGTGAGGGCGGGGTGAGAGAGAGTGAGGGCGGGGGGTGAGAGAGAGTGAGGGCGGGGGGGGAGAGAGTGAGGGCGGGGTGTGAGAGAGTGAGGGCGGGGGTGAGAGAGAGTGAGGGCGGGGGGTGAGAGAGTGAGGGCGGGGGTGAGAGAGAGTGAGGGCGGGGTGAGAGAGAGTGAGGGCGGGGGTGAGAGAGAGTGAGGGCGGGGGGGTGAGAGAGAGTGAGGGCGGGGGGTGAGAGAGTGAGGGCGGGGGTGAGAGAGAGTGAGGGCGGGGGGAGAGAGTGAGGGCGGGGGGTGAGAGAGTGAGGGCGGGGGGTGAGAGAGTGAGGGCGGGGGGGTGAGAGAGAGTGAGGGCGGGGGGTGAGAGAGTGAGGGCGGGGGTGAGAGAGAGTGAGGGCGGGGGAGAGAGAGAGTGAGGGTGGGGGGTGAGAGAGAGTGAGGGCGGGGGGGGAGAGAGAGTGAGGGCGGGGAGGGAGAGAGAGTGAGGGCGGGAGAGAGAGTGAGGGTGGGGGGTGAGAGAGAGTGAGGGCGGGGGGAGAGAGTGAGGGTGGGGGGTGAGAGTGAGTGAGGGCGGGAGAGAGAGTGAGGGCGGGGGGTGAGAGAGAGTGAGGGCGGGGGGAGAGAGTGAGGGCGGGGGGAGAGAGAGTGAGGGCGGGGGGTGAGAGAGTGAGGGCGGGGGGGTGAGAGAGAGTGAGGGCGGGGGGTGAGAGAGTGAGGGCGGGGGTGAGAGAGAGTGAGGGCGGGGGAGAGAGAGAGTGAGGGTGGGGGGTGAGAGAGAGTGAGGGCGGGGGGGGAGAGAGAGTGAGGGCGGGGAGGGAGAGAGAGTGAGGGCGGGAGAGAGAGTGAGGGTGGGGGGTGAGAGAGAGTGAGGGCGGGGGGAGAGAGTGAGGGTGGGGGGTGAGAGTGAGTGAGGGCGGGAGAGAGAGTGAGGGCGGGGGGTGAGAGAGAGTGAGGGCGGGGGGTGAGAGAGAGTGAGGGCGGGGGGGGAGAGAGAGTGAGGGCGGGGGGTGAGAGAGAGTGAGGGCGGGAGAGAGAGTGAGGGTGGGGGGTGAGAGTGAGTGAGGGCGGGGGGAGAGAGTGAGGGTGGGGGGTGAGAGTGAGTGAGGGCGGGAGAGAGAGTGAGGGCGGGGGGTGAGAGAGAGTGAGGGCGGGGGGTGAGAGAGAGTGAGGGCGGGGGGGGAGAGAGAGTGATGGCGGGGGGTGAGAGAGAGTGAGGGCGGGGGGGGAGAGAGAGAGGGTGGGGGGGAGAGAGAGTGTGGGCGGGGGGAGAGAGAGTGAGGGCGGGGGGTGAGAGAGTGTGTGGGGCGGGGGGGAGAGAGAGTGAGGGCGGGGGGGAGAGAGAGTGAGGGCGGGGGGTGAGAGAGAGTGAGGGCGGGGGGTGAGAGAGTGAGGGCGGGGGGAGAGAGAGTGAGGGCGGGGGGAGAGAGAGTGAGGGCGGGGGGTGAGAGAGAGTGAGGGCGGGGGGTGAGAGAGAGTGAGGGTGGGGGGTGAGAGAGAGTGAGGGTGGGGGTGAGAGAGAGTGAGGGCGGGGGGGTGAGAGAGTGAGGGTGGGGGGTGAGAGAGAGTGAGGGCGGGGGGGGAGAGAGAGTGAGGGCGGGGGGTGAGAGAGAGTGAGGGTGGGGGGGGAGAGAGAGTGAGGGCGGGGGGTGTGAGAGAGAGTGAGGGCGGGGGGTGAGAGTGAGTGAGGGCGGGGGGAGAGAGAGAGTGAGGGCGGGGGGTGTGAGAGAGAGTGAGGGCGGGGGGTGAGAGTGAGTGAGGGCGGGGGGAGAGAGAGAGTGAGGGCGGGGGGTGAGAGAGAGTGAGGGCGGGAGAGAGAGTGAGGGCGGGGGGGGAGAGAGAGTGAGGGCGGGAGAGAGAGTGAGGGCGGGGGGAGAGAGAGAGTGAGGGTGGGGGGTGAGAGAGAGTGAGGGCGGGGGGAGAGAGAGAGTGAGGGTGGGGGGTGAGAGAGTGAGGGTGGGGGTGAGAGAGAGTGAGGGCGGGGGGTGAGAGAGAGTGAGGGCGGGGGGTGAGAGAGAGTGAGGGCGGGGGGGGAGAGAGAGTGAGGGTGGGGGGTGAGAGAGAGTGAGGGCGGGGGGAGAGAGAGAGTGAGGGCGGGGGGTGAGACAGAGTGAGGGCGGGGGGAGAGAGAGAGTGAGGGCGGGGGGTGAGAGAGAGTGAGGGCGGGGGGTGAGAGAGAGTGAGGGTGGGGGGTGAGAGAGTGAGGGTGGGGGTGAGAGAGAGTGAGGGTGGGGGGTGAGAGAGAGTGAGGGCGGGAGAGAGAGTGAGGGCGGGGGTGAGAGAGTGAGGGCGGGGGGAGAGAGAGTGAGGGCGGGAGAGAGAGTGAGGGCGGGGGGAGAGAGAGAGTGAGGGTGGGGGGTGAGAGAGAGTGAGGGCGGGGGGAGAGAGAGAGTGAGGGTGGGGGGTGAGAGAGTGAGGGTGGGGGTGAGAGAGAGTGAGGGTGGGGGTGAGAGAGAGTGAGGGCGGGAGGTGAGAGAGAGTGAGGGCGGGGGGAGAGAGAGTGAGGGTGGGGGGTGAGAGAGAGTGAGGGCGGGGGGGGAGAGAGAGTGAGGGCAGGGGGTGAGAGAGAGTGAGGGCGGGGGGGAGAGAGAGTGAGGGCGGGGGGAGAGAGAGTGAGGGTGGGGGTGAGAGAGAGTGAGGGCGGGAGGTGAGAGAGTGAGGGCGGGGGGAGAGAGAGTGAGGGTGGGGGGTGAGAGAGAGTGAGGGCGGGGGGGGAGAGAGAGTGAGGGCGGGGGGTGAGAGAGAGTGAGGGCGGGAGAGAGAGTGAGGGCGGGGGGGGAGAGAGAGTGAGGGCGGGGGGTGTGAGAGAGAGTGAGGGCGGGGGGTGAGAGTGAGTGAGGGCGGGGGGAGAGAGAGAGTGAGGGCGGGGGGTGAGAGAGAGTGAGGGCGGGAGAGAGAGTGAGGGCGGGGGGGGAGAGAGAGTGAGGGCGGGAGAGAGAGTGAGGGCGGGGGGAGAGAGAGAGTGAGGGTGGGGGGTGAGAGAGAGTGAGGGCGGGGGGAGAGAGAGAGTGAGGGTGGGGGGTGAGAGAGTGAGGGTGGGGGTGAGAGAGAGTGAGGGCGGGGGGTGAGAGAGAGTGAGGGCGGGGGGTGAGAGAGAGTGAGGGCGGGGGGGGAGAGAGAGTGAGGGTGGGGGGTGAGAGAGAGTGAGGGCGGGGGGAGAGAGAGAGTGAGGGCGGGGGGTGAGAGAGAGTGAGGGCGGGGGGTGAGAGAGAGTGAGGGCGGGGGGGGAGAGAGAGTGAGGGCGGGGGGAGAGAGAGAGTGAGGGCGGGGGGTGAGAGAGAGTGAGGGCGGGAGAGAGAGTGAGGGCGGGGGGAGAGAGAGAGTGAGGGCGGGGGGAGAGAGAGTGAGGGCGGGGGGAGAGAGAGTGAGGGCGGGGGGTGAGAGAGAGTGAGGGTGGGGGGTGAGAGAGAGTGAGGGCGGGGGTGAGAGAGAGTGAGGGCGGGGGGGGAGAGAGAGTGAGGGCGGGGGGTGAGAGAGAGTGAGGGCGGGGGGAGAGAGAGAGTGAGGGCGGGGGGTGAGAGAGAGTGAGGGCGGGGGGTGAGAGAGAGTGAGGGCGGGGGGGGAGAGAGAGTGAGGGTGGGGGGTGAGAGAGAGTGAGGGCGGGGGGAGAGAGAGAGTGAGGGCGGGGGGTGAGAGAGAGTGAGGGTGGGGGGAGAGAGAGTGAGGGTGGGGGGTGAGAGAGAGTGAGGGCGGGGGGAGAGAGAGTGAGGGCGGGGGGAGAGAGTGTGAGGGCGGGGGGTGAGAGAGAGTGAGGGTGGGAGGAGAGGTTGGAGAGAGAGTGAGGGCGTGGGGGGAGAGAGAGTGAGGGCGGGGGGAGAGAGAGTGAGGGCGGGGGGAGAGAGAGTGAGGGCGGGGGGAGAGAGAGTGAGGGTGGGGGTGAGAGAGAGTGAGGGCGGGGGGAGAGAGAGTGAGGGTGGGGGTGAGAGAGAGTGAGGGCGGGGGGTGAGAGAGTGTGAGGGCGGGGGGAGAGAGAGTGAGGGTGGGGGTGAGAGAGAGTGAGGGCGGGGGGTGAGAGAGTGTGAGGGTGGGGGTGAGAGAGAGTGAGGGTGGGGGGAGGGAGAGTGAGAGCGGGGGGAGTGAGGTGGAGAGAGAGTGAGGGCGGGGGAATGGGGGAGAGAGTGAGGGTGGGGGGAGAAAGAGTGAGGGCGGGGTGAGTGGGGGGAGGGAGTGTGAGGGCAGGGGGAGAGAGAGTGAGGGTCGGGGGGAGAGAGAGTGGGGACGGGGGGGTGAGAGAGAGTGAGGGTGGGGGAGGGGGCAGAGAGAGAGTGAGGGCGGAGGGAGTGTGGGGAGAGAGTGAGGGTGGGGGAGTGGGGGGGAGAGAGAGTCAGTGCGGGGGCAGAGAGAGTGAGGACAGGGGAGTGAGAGAGAGTGAGGGTGGAGGAGTGGGGGGAGAGAGAGTGAGGGCGGGGGAGTGGGGGAGAGAGAGTGAGGGCGTGGGGAGTGAGGAGGGGGAACAGAGAGGGCAGGGGGGAGTGGGAGAGAGAGGGAGGGGAGAGAGAGGTGGGGGGAGAGGATGAGGAGGAAGACAGAGACAGACAGAGAGAGAGAGACAGAGACAGAGAGAGTAACAAGGTCAGGAGACCCCAGGGGAGCATTCGGAAGGGAAAGGAGCCACTGGCCTTTGGTGTTCCTGTCGGGGTCCTGTCCTCACTGTGGCCCCATCTCACTCGGGTTAGTTGGACTGGAGTTTGGAGGTGTCTCTGTCCTGGTTTCTCCATCAGCCTGTGCTTTGGGAAAAACTCAGCTCGGCTGGTGTGGACTCAGCCTGTGCCCGTGCCCATCCTAGCTCACTGTCTGCCTGGCCCTCCTTATTGCCAGGTTGGTACGGAGCTGCAGGAACTCTGAAAGCCACACTGTACCGTTGATGGTCATGGCTTGCCAGCCAGTATCTGTATTGTAGACAGAGATGATACCGTCAGCCCCAGCTGTCACAAGGATGTTCGAGTGCTTCGGGAAGTAACTCATTGCTGTCACAGCCTGTCGTGCCCGGTGGCCTGGAGATAGCTCACGGATCACTGTCCCTTTCTCCGGGTTCAGAACCTGCACGTACAGCCAGGAAAACGGGAAAGGGTTCAGTTTTCAACACAGACATTCAGCCAGGAACTTCCCGAGAACTCAGCGAGGGGCCTGATCCGCGTCAGAGGCCAGTCACTTGCCTGGGTGTGAGAGTGCCTTCCTTGAGGGATATTTGTGACCCAGCAATGGAGGACAGTTTTCCATGCTGGGAATGCCGTGCTGGGATGTGTAGATGAGCACGGAGCCCTTACCTGAACAGCTCCGTTCCCAAAGCCGACAGCGAGCTGCTGGGCGTCAGCAGTGAAGCAGATACTGTAGATACCATAGGGGTCCTTGCTGAGATAGACCTGCTGCCGGATACACAGCTCAGTATAAAGCTCAGTGCCCGGGCTCTGCGCCAACTCTCCCACTGTCAGGAAAGCATCCTTCAGCATCCGACCAGCCATCACCGACACCGACTGCACAGGGGGGAGATGGGAGGGAGGAGAAGGGCAGGGGGACGGAGGGAGGGAGGGAAAGGGGAGTGAGGGAGTGGGGAGTGAGGAAGAGGAGAGTGAGGGCGAGGGGATTGAGGGAGAGGAGAGTGAGGGAGAGGAGAGTGAGGGAGAGGGTAGTGAGGGAGAGGGTAGTCAGGGAGTGGAGAGTGAGGGAGAGGGTAGTGAGGGAGTGGAGAGTGAGGGAGTGGGGATTGAGGGAGAGGGGAGTGAGGGAGAGGGTAGTGAGGGAGAGGGAAGTGAGGGAGAGGAGAGTGAGGGAGTGGGGATTTGAGGGAGAGGAGAGTGAGGGAGAGGGAGTGAGGGAGAGGGGAGTGAGGGAGAGGGTAGTGAGGGAGAGGTGAGTGAGGGAGAGGAGAGTGAGGGAGAGGGGATTGAGGGAGAGGGGATTTGAGAGAAAGCGGATTGTGGGAGAGGGGAGTGAGGGAAAGGAGAGAGAGGGAGAGGGGATTTGAGGGAGAGGAGAGGGAGGAGGGAGGGGGAGTGAGAGATAGGGAAGTGATGGAAAGGGGAGTGAGGGAGAGGAGATTGAGGGAGAGAGGAGTGAGGGAGAGGGGAGTGAGGGAGAGGAGAGTGAGGGAGAGGGGAGTGAGGGAGAGGAGATTGAGGGAGAGGGGAGTGAGGGAGAGGGGAGTGAGGGAGAGGGGAGTGAGGGAGAGGAGAGTGAGGGAAAGGGGATTGTGGGAGAGGGGAGGGAGGGAGAGTGAGGACGAGGGGATTGAGGGAGAGGGGAGTGAGGGAGATGGAGACAGGGGAGTGAGAGAGGGGAGTGAAGGAGGGGGAATTGAGGGAGAGAAGAGTGAGGGAGGGGGAATTGAGGGAAAGGAGAGTGAGGGAGAGGGGTGTGAGGGAGAGGGAGACAGGGGAGTGAGAGGGGGCAGAGGGGAGTGATGTAGTGGAGAGTGAAGGAGAGGAGATTGAGGGAGAGGGGAGTGAGGGAGAGGGGTGTGAGGGAGAGGGGTGTGAGGGAGAGGGGTGTGAGGGAGAGGGGTGTGAGGGAGAGGGGAGTGAAGGAGTGGGGAGTGAGGGAGAGGGGTGTAAGGGAGAGGGGATTGAGGGAGAGGGGAGCGAGGGAGAGGAGATTGAGGGAGAGGGGAGTGAGGGAGAGGGGAGTGAAGGAGAGGAGAGTGAGGGAGAGGGGAGTGAGGGAGAGGGGAGTGAGGGAGAGGGGAGTGAGGGAGAGGAGAGTGAGGGAAGGGGATTGAGGGAGAGGGGAGTGAGGAAAAGGGGATTGTGGGAGAGGAGAGTGAGGGAGAGGGGATTTGAGGGAGAGGGGATTTGAGGGAGAGGAGAGGGAGGGAGGGGGAGTGAGGGATGGGAAAGTGATGGAAAGGGGAGTGAGGGAGAGGAGAGTGAGGGCGAGGGGATTGAGGGAGAGGGGAGTGAGGGAGAGGGACACAGGGGAGTGAGAGGGGGGAGTTAAGGAGGGGGGAATTGAGGGAGAAGAGAGTGAGAGAGGGGGAATTGAGGGAAAGGAGAGTGAGGGAGGGGCAGAGGGGAGTGAAGGAGAGGGGAGTGAAGGAGAGGAGATTGAGGGAGAGGGGAGTGAGGGAGAGGGGTGTGAGGGAGAGGGGTGTGAGGGAGAGGTGAGTGAGGGAGAGGGGTGTAAGGGAGAGGGGAGTGAAGGAGAGGGGATTGAGTGAGAGGGGTGTGAGGGAGAGGGGAGTGAGAGAGAGGGGAGTGAGGGAGTGGGGAGTGAGGGAGAGGGTAGTGAGGGAGAGGGGAGTGAGGGAGAGGGGATTTGAGGGAGAGGAGAGGGAGGGAGGGGGAGTGAGGGATAGGGAAGTGATGGAAAGGGGAGTAAGGGAGAGGAGATTGAGGGAGAGGGGAGTGAGGGAGAGGAGAGTGAGGGAGAGAGATTGAGGGAGAGGGGAGTGAGGGAGAGGAGAGTGAGGGAGAGGAGAGTGAGGGAGAGGGGATTGAGAGAGAGGAGATTGAGGGAGAGGGGAGTGAGGGAGAGGGGAGTGAGGGAGAGGAGAGTGAGGGAAGGGGATTGAGGGAGAGGGAAGTGAGGGAAAGGGGATTGTGGGAGAGGAGAGTGAGGGAGAGGGGATTTGAGGGAGAGGGGATTTGAGGGAGAGGAGAGGGAGGGAGGGGGAGTGAAGGATGGGAAAGTGATGGAAAGGGGAGTGAAGGAGAGGTGAGGGAGAGGAGAGTGAGGGCGAGGGGATTGAGGGAGAGGGGAGTGAGGGAGAGGGACACAGGGGAGTGAGAGGGGGAGTGAAGGAGGGGGGAATTGAGGGGGATGAGGGTGAGGGAGGGGGAATTGAGGGAAAGGAGAGTGAGGGAGATGGGTGTGAGGGAGAGGGAGACAGGGGAGTGAGAGAGGGGCAGAGGGGAGTGAAGGAGAGGAGATTGAGAGAGAGGGGAGTGAGGGAGAGGGGAGTGAGGGAGAGGGGTGTGAGGGAGAGGTGAGTGAGGGAGAGGGGAGTGAGGGAGAGGGGTGTGAGGGAGAGGGGTGTGAGGGAGAGGGGTGTGAGGGAGAGGTGAGTGAGGGAGAGGGGTGTGAGGGAAAGGGAGACAGGGGAGTGAGAGAGGGGAGTGAAGGAGGGGGAATTGAGGGAGAGGAGAGTGAGGGAGGGGGAATTGAGGGAAAGGAGAGTGAGGGAGAGGGGAGTGAGGGAGAGGAGATTGAGGGAGAGGGGAGTGAGGGAGAGGGGAGTGAGGGAGAGGGGAGTGAGGGAGAGGAGAGTGAGGGAAAGGGGATTGTGGGAGAGGGGAGGGAGGGAGAGTGAGGACGAGGGGATTGAGGGAGAGGGGAGTGAGGGAGATGGAGACAGGGGAGTGAGAGAGGGGAGTGAAGGAGGGGGAATTGAGGGAGAGAAGAGTGAGGGAGGGGGAATTGAGGGAAAGGAGAGTGAGGGAGAGGGGTGTGAGGGAGAGGGAGACAGGGGAGTGAGAGGGGGCAGAGGGGAGTGATGTAGTGGAGAGTGAAGGAGAGGAGATTGAGGGAGAGGGGAGTGAGGGAGAGGGGTGTGAGGGAGAGGGGTGTGAGGGAGAGGGGTGTGAGGGAGAGGGGTGTGAGGGAGAGGGGAGTGAAGGAGTGGGGAGTGAGGGAGAGGGGTGTAAGGGAGAGGGGATTGAGGGAGAGGGGAGCGAGGGAGAGGAGATTGAGGGAGAGGGGAGTGAGGGAGAGGGGAGTGAAGGAGAGGAGAGTGAGGGAGAGGGGAGTGAGGGAGAGGGGAGTGAGGGAGAGGGGAGTGAGGGAGAGGAGAGTGAGGGAAGGGGATTGAGGGAGAGGGGAGTGAGGAAAAGGGGATTGTGGGAGAGGAGAGTGAGGGAGAGGGGATTTGAGGGAGAGGGGATTTGAGGGAGAGGAGAGGGAGGGAGGGGGAGTGAGGGATGGGAAAGTGATGGAAAGGGGAGTGAGGGAGAGGAGAGTGAGGGCGAGGGGATTGAGGGAGAGGGGAGTGAGGGAGAGGGACACAGGGGAGTGAGAGGGGGGAGTTAAGGAGGGGGGAATTGAGGGAGAAGAGAGTGAGAGAGGGGGAATTGAGGGAAAGGAGAGTGAGGGAGGGGCAGAGGGGAGTGAAGGAGAGGGGAGTGAAGGAGAGGAGATTGAGGGAGAGGGGAGTGAGGGAGAGGGGTGTGAGGGATAGGGGTGTGAGGGAGAGGTGAGTGAGGGAGAGGGGTGTAAGGGAGAGGGGAGTGAAGGAGAGGGGATTGAGTGAGAGGGGTGTGAGGGAGAGGGGAGTGAGGGAGAGGGGAGTGAGGGAGTGGGGAGTGAGGGAGAGGGTAGTGAGGGAGAGGGGAGTGAGGGAGAGGGGATTTGAGGGAGAGGAGAGGGAGGGAGGGGGAGTGAGGGATAGGGAAGTGATGGAAAGGGGAGTAAGGGAGAGGAGATTGAGGGAGAGGGGAGTGAGGGAGAGGAGAGTGAGGGAGAGAGATTGAGGGAGAGGGGAGTGAGGGAGAGGAGAGTGAGGGAGAGGAGAGTGAGGGAGAGGGGATTGAGAGAGAGGAGATTGAGGGAGAGGGGAGTGAGGGAGAGGGGAGTGAGGGAGAGGAGAGTGAGGGAAGGGGATTGAGGGAGAGGGAAGTGAGGGAAAGGGGATTGTGGGAGAGGAGAGTGAGGGAGAGGGGATTTGAGGGAGAGGGGATTTGAGGGAGAGGAGAGGGAGGGAGGGGGAGTGAAGGATGGGAAAGTGATGGAAAGGGGAGTGAAGGAGAGGTGAGGGAGAGGAGAGTGAGGGCGAGGGGATTGAGGGAGAGGGGAGTGAGGGAGAGGGACACAGGGGAGTGAGAGGGGGAGTGAAGGAGGGGGGAATTGAGGGGGATGAGGGTGAGGGAGGGGGAATTGAGGGAAAGGAGAGTGAGGGAGATGGGTGTGAGGGAGAGGGAAACAGGGGAGTGAGAGAGGGGCAGAGGGGAGTGAAGGAGAGGAGATTGAGAGAGAGGGGAGTGAGGGAGAGGGGAGTGAGGGAGAGGGGTGTGAGGGAGAGGTGAGTGAGGGAGAGGGGAGTGAGGGAGAGGGGTGTGAGGGAGAGGGGTGTGAGGGAGAGGGGTGTGAGGGAGAGGTGAGTGAGGGAGAGGGGTGTGAGGGAAAGGGAGACAGGGGAGTGAGAGAGGGGAGTGAAGGAGGGGGAATTGAGGGAGAGGAGAGTGAGGGAGGGGGAATTGAGGGAAAGGAGAGTGAGGGAGAGGGGTGTGAGGGAGAAGGGATTGAGAGAGAGGGGATTGAGGGAGAGGAGATTGAGGGAGAGGGGAGTGAGGGAGAGGGGAGTGAGGGAGAGGAGAGTGAGGGAGAGGGGAGTGAGGGAGAGGAGAGTGAGGGAGAGAGATTGAGGGAGAGGGGAGTGAGGGAGAGGGGAGTGAGGGAGAGGAGAGTGAGGGAGAGGGGATTGAGAGAGAGGGGATTGAGGGAGAGGAGATTGAGGGAGAGGGGAGTGAGGGAGAGGAGAGTGAGGGAAGGGGATTGAGGGAGAGGGGAGTGAGGGAAAGGGGATTGTGGGAGAGGAGAGTGAGGGAGAGGGGATTTGAGGGAGAGGGGATTTGAGGGAGAGGAGAGGGAGGGGGAGTGAGGGATGGGAAAGTGATGGAAAGGGGAGTGAAGGAGAGGTGAGGGAGAGGAGAGTGAGGGCGAGGGGATTGAGGGAGAGGGGAGTGAGGCAGAGGGACACAGGGGAGTGAGAGGGGGGTGTGAAGGAGGGGGGAATTGAGGGGGATGAGGGTGAGGGAGGGGGAATTGAGGGAAAGGAGAGTGAGGGAGATGGGTGTGAGGGAGAGGGAGACAGGGGAGTGAGAGAGGGGCAGAGGGGAGTGAAGGAGAGGAGATTGAGGGAGAGGGGAGTGAGGGAGAGGGGAGTGAGGGAGAGGGGTGTGAGGGAGAGGGGTGTGAGGGAGAGGTGAGTGAGGGAGAGGGGTGTGAGGGAGAGGGAGACAGGGGAGTGAGAGAGGGGAGTGAAGGAGGGGGAATTGAGGGAGAGGAGAGTGAGGGAGGGGGAATTGAGGGAAAGGAGAGTGAGGGAGAGGGGTGTGAGGAAGAGGGAGACGGGGAGTGAGAGGGGGCAGAGGGGAGTGAAGGAGAAGGGAGTGAAGGAGAGGAGATTGAGAGAGAGGGGAGTGAGGGAGAGGGGTGTGAGGGAAAGGGGTGTGAGGGTGAGGGGAGTGAAGGAGTGGGGAGTGAGGGAGAGGGGTGTGAGGGAGAGGGGAGTGAAGGAGAGGGGATTGAGTAAGAGGGGTGTGAGGGAGAGGGGAGTGAGGGAGTGGGGAGTGAGGGAGAGGGTAGTGAGGGAGTGGGTAGTGAGGGAGAGGGGAGTGAGGGAGAGGGGATTTGAGGGAGAGGAGAGGGAGGGAGGGGGAGTGAGGGATAGGGAAGTGATGGAAAGGGGAGTGAGGGAGAGGAGTTTGAGGGAGAGTGGAGTGAGGGAGAGGGGAGTGAGGGAGAGAGATTGAGGGAGAGGGGAGTGAGGGAGAGGAGAGTGAGGGAGAGGAGAGTGAGGGAGAGGGGTGTGAGGGAGAGGGGAGTGAGGGAGAGGGGAGTGAGGGAAGGGGATTGAGGGAGAGGGGAGTGAGGGAAAGGGGATTGTGGGAGAGGAGAGTGAGGGAGAGGGGTGTGAGGGAGAGGGGAGTGAGGGAGAGGGGATTGAGTGAGAGGGATGTGAGTGAGAGGGGAGTGAGGGAGTGGCGAGTGAGGGAGTGGCGAGTGAGGGAGAGGGGATTGAGTGAGAGGGGATTGAGTGAGAGGGGATTGAGTGAGAGGGGTGAGGGAGAGGGGTGTGAGGGAGAGGGGAGTGAGGGAGAGGGGATTGAGTGAGAGGGGTGTGGGAGAGGAGTGTGAGGGAGGGGGGATTGAGGGAAGGGGGAGTGAAGGAGGGGAGTGAGGGAGAGGGGAGTGAGGGAGAGGGGAGTGAGGGAGAGGGGAATGAGGGCGAGGGGAGTGAGAGCGAGGGGAGTGAGGGAGAGGGGAATGAGGGAGAGGTGAGTGTGGGAGAGGGGAGTGAGGGCGAGGGGAGTGTGGGAGAGGGGAGTGAGGGCGAGGGGAGTGTGGGAGAGGCGAGTGTGGGAGAGGGGAGTGAGGGCGAGGGGAGTGTGGGAGAGGGGAATGAGGGAGAGGTGAGTGTGGGAGAGGGGAGTGAGGGAGAGGGGAGTGTGGGAGAGGGGAATGAGGGTGAGGGGAGTGAGGGCGAGGGGAGTGTGGGAGAGGGGAATGAGGGAGAGGTGAGTGTGGGAGAGGGGAGTGAGGGCGAGGGGAGTGTGGGAGAGGGGAGTGAGGGCGAGGGGAGTGTGGGAGAGGCGAGTGTGGGAGAGGGGAGTGTGGGAGAGGGGAGTGAGGGCGAGGGGAGTGTGGGAGAGGAGAGTGAGGGCGAGGAGAGTGTGGGAGAGGGGAGCGTGGGAGAGGGGAGTGAGGGCGAGGTGAGTGAGGGAGAGGGGAGTGTGGGACAGGGGAGTGAGGGCGAGGTGAGTGAGGGAGTGGGGAGTGAGGGAGAGGAGAGTGAGGGAAGGGGATTGAGGGAGAGGGGAGTGAGGGAAAGGGGATTGTGGGAGAGGAGAGTGAGGGAGAGGGGTGTGAGGGAGAGGGGAGTGAGGGAGAGGGGATTGAGTGAGAGGGATGTGAGTGAGAGGGGATTGTGTGATAGGGGAGTGAGGGAGTGGCGAGTGAGGGAGAGGGGATTGAGTGAGAGGGGATTGAGTGAGAGGGGATTGAGTGAGAGGGGTGAGGGAGAGGGGTGTGAGGGAGAGGGGATTGAGTGAGAGGGGTGTGGGAGAGGAGTGTGAGGGAGGGGGGATTGAGGGAAGGGGGAGTGAAGGAGGGGAGTGAGGGAGAGGGGAGTGAGGGAGAGGGGAGTGAGGGAGAGGGGAATGAGGGCGAGGGGAGTGAGAGCGAGGTGAGTGAGGGAGAGGGGAATGAGGGAGAGGGGAATGAGGGAGAGGTGAGTGTGGGAGAGGGGAGTGAGGGCGAGGGGAGTGTGGGAGAGGGGAGTGAGGGCGAGGGGAGTGTGGGAGAGGCGAGTGTGGGAGAGGGGAGTGTGGGAGAGGGGAGTGAGGGCGAGGGGAGTGTGGGAGAGGGGAGTGAGGGCGAGGGGAGTGTGGGAGAGGCGAGTGTGGGAGAGGCGAGTGTGGGAGAGGGGAGTGAGGGCGAGGGGAGTGAGGGCGAGGGGAGTGTGGGAGAGGGGAGTGTGGGAGAGGGGAGTGAGGGCGAGGGGAGTGTGGGAGAGGGGAGTGAGGGCGAGGGGAGTGAGGGCGAGGGGAGTGAGGGCGAGGGGAGTGAGGGAGAGGGGAGTGTGGGAGAGGGGTGTGTGGGAGAGGGGTATGAGGGAGAGGGGGACAGGGGAGTGAGAGAGGGGCAGAGTGAGGGAGAGGGGAGTGAGGGAGAGGGGAATGAGGGAGAGGGGAGTGAGGGCGAGGGGAGTGAGGGCGAGGGGAGTGAGGGCGAGGGGAGTGAGGGAGAGGTGAATGTGGGAGAGGGGAGTGAGGGCGAGGGGAGTGAGGGCGAGGGGAGTGAGGGAGAGGGGAATGAGGGAGAGGTGAATGTGGGAGAGGGGAGTGAGGGCGAGGGGTATGAGGGAGAGGGAGACAGGGGAGTGAGAGAGGGGCAGAGTGAGGGAGAGGGGAGTGAGGGAGAGGGGAATGAGGGAGAGGGGAGTGAGGGCGAGGGGAGTGAGGGCGAGGGGAGTGAGGGCGAGGGGAGTGAGGGAGAGGGGAATGAGGGAGAGGTGAATGTGGGAGAGGGGAGTGAGGGCGAGGGGAGTGAGGGCGAGGGGAGTGAGGGAGAGGGGAATGAGGGAGAGGTGAATGTGGGAGAGGGGAGTGAGGGCGAGGGGAGTGTGGGAGAGGAGAGTGAGGGCGAGGAGAGTGTGGGAGAGGGGAGCGTGGGAGAGGGGAGTGAGGGCGAGGTGAGTGAGGGAGAGGGGAGTGTGGGACAGGGGAGTGAGGGCGAGGTGAGTGAGGGAGTGGGGAGTGAGGGAGAGGAGAGTGAGGGAAGGGGATTGAGGGAGAGGGGAGTGAGGGAAAGGGGATTGTGGGAGAGGAGAGTGAGGGAGAGGGGTGTGAGGGAGAGGGGAGTGAGGGAGAGGGGATTGAGTGAGAGGGATGTGAGTGAGAGGGGATTGTGTGATAGGGGAGTGAGGGAGTGGCGAGTGAGGGAGAGGGGATTGAGTGAGAGGGGATTGAGTGAGAGGGGATTGAGTGAGAGGGGTGAGGGAGAGGGGTGTGAGGGAGAGGGGATTGAGTGAGAGGGGTGTGGGAGAGGAGTGTGAGGGAGGGGGGATTGAGGGAAGGGGGAGTGAAGGAGGGGAGTGAGGGAGAGGGGAGTGAGGGAGAGGGGAGTGAGGGAGAGGGGAATGAGGGCGAGGGGAGTGAGAGCGAGGTGAGTGAGGGAGAGGGGAATGAGGGAGAGGGGAATGAGGGAGAGGTGAGTGTGGGAGAGGGGAGTGAGGGCGAGGGGAGTGTGGGAGAGGGGAGTGAGGGCGAGGGGAGTGTGGGAGAGGGGTGCGTGGGCGAGGGGAGTGTGGGCGAGGGGAGTGAGGGCGAGGGGAGTGTGGGAGAGGGGAGTGTGGGAGAGGGGTGTGTGGTAGAGGTGTGTGTGGGCGAGGGGAGTGTGGGTGAGGGGTGTGTGGGAGAGGGGTGTGTGGGAGAGGGGTGTGTGGGAGAGGGGTGTGTGGGAGAGGGGAGTGAGGGCGAGGGGAGTGTGGGAGAGGGGAGTGAGGGCGAGGAGAGTGTGGGAGAGGGGAGTGTGGGAGAGGGGAGTGAGGGCGAGGGGTGTGAGGGAGAGGGGAGTGTGGGAGAGGGGAGTGAGTGCAAGAGGAGTGAGGGAGAGGGGCATGAGGGTGAGGGGTG
>NW_028270173.1:3501004-3616004 GCF_037043375.1 Chiloscyllium plagiosum | reverse complement strand
AGGCCAAGAAATGGAAAGGTTTAGCAAGAGAGAGATATGAACAATAGAGAGAGGACACTAACAGAGGAGTCTAAGAAAGTGAGGGCAAGAGGAAGGGAAGAAGAGGGTAATCGAGAAGAGACAGTAAGGTAAAGAGGGATTGAAGAAAAGGAGGAAATGAGGCAGGGATCATGAGAGTGGCATGTAAAGGAGTTGGAAAAGGAGTATGCAGAGGAACCTCGATTATCCAGCAAGATCACAAGGTTTCGATGCTCCGCTAAACCATGTTATCCAGAATTTGATTATCCAAACAAAATAATCCCCACCTATGCCCTTTGGATAATCGAGGTTCCTCTGGATGTAGCAAAAGAGAAAGTGAATGAGCAAGAAAAAAACAAAGAGATTCAGAGGAGAGGGTAGAGTGAATGTGAGAGAGACAGAGGGAGAGTGAATGTGAGAGAGACAGAGGGAGAGTGAATGCGAGAGAGACAGAGGGAGAGTGAATGCGAGAGAGACAGAGGGAGAGTGAATGTGAGAGAGACAGAGGGAGAGTGAATGCGAGAGAGACAGAGGGAGAGTGAATGTGAGAGAGACAGAGGGAGAGTGAATGTGAAAAAGAGACAGAGAGAGAGAGGTGGAGTCAATGCTCGCAGGAGTGGATGAGGGAGAAAATGGAAGAAGAATGATAGGGAGGATAGAGAAACCAGGATGTAAGATATGGTTGGGACAGCAAGTGAAACAGGGCGAAGATGTGAGATAGAGAGAGGAAGAGAACAGAAAATGAAACTGCACAAAAATTGAAGAGGAAATGGGAAAAACTGAGTCAGAGGGAAAAATTCAATGCCTGGCCTTAGCTTACCCACAAACATGACCTCGTGACTAACACCTGATCTTCCTCCCAATTATGCAGATGAGAAATTTACTTTGCTCTTCACAACTGATGGGTGTGTTGGCATTTTATTGCTATTGTTATTTCAAGAAGTGAAAACAGGAAGAGATGACCTTGCTGGTGATTGCTACAGTGCTGCAGATTTTGCAAATATTGACAGGTAAGATGTGCTTATATATTCTACATTGTTAACAGTTAGAAGATTTGCGATAGAGAGTGACTTCTTTGTTATACAGTCATAGAGTCATAACAGCATACAATTCACGCTGACCATGTTCCCAAACTAAACTAGTCCCACTTGCTTAAGTCTTGCCCATATCCCTCAAACCTTTTCTAATCATGTACTTGTCCAAATGTCTTTTAAATGTTGTAACTGTACCTGCTTCCTCTGGCAGTTCACTCCACACACAAACCACTGTCTGTGTCAAAAGATTGTCTTTCATGTCCTTCTTAAAATTTTATCCTCTCACCTAAAAAATGTCCCTTAGTTTTGAACTGCACCATCCTAGGGAAAAAGGCCTTTTCTGCTCATTTTATCTTTGCCCCTCATGATTAAACATTGTATCCAATTCTGGACATCACAGTATAAGACAAATGTGAGGATCCTTGAGAGTGCACAGAAGAGACAGCCCAGAATGGATCCAGGGATAATCAGCTTTTGATGACAAGGTTAGGCTGGAAAAGTTGAGAATGTCATTAGGGCAAAGTGATTGATGGAGATTGAAAGATTATGACAGGTTCAATCAAGTGACAAGGAAAACCCTTTTCTCATGAGCTGAAGCAGCAGCTTGAGCAGCAGGCGGTAGCGACTAGCAGTTTGAAAAGTGGGGAATAAATCAATCTGGATGTCTATTGCCAGGAGCTGGTGAAGTGGAGACAATTAATCACTTCAATCAGAATTTAAATCAATGTGTGAGAGTGGGAATGTTGGCCTGACTGAATTTCTACAAGGATAGCAAATGTATAATTGGGCGGCACGGTAGCACAGTGGTTAGCACTGCTGCTTCACAGCGCCAGAGACCCGGGTTCAGTTCCCGCCTCAGGTGACTCTCTGTGTGGAGTTTGCACATTCTCCCCGTGTTTGCGTGGGTTTCCTCTGGGTGCTCCGGTTTCCTCCCACAATCCAAAAAATGTGCAGGTTAGGTGAATTAGCCATGCTAAATTGCCCGTAGTGTTAGGTGAAGGGGTAAATGTAAGATAATGGGTCTGGGTGGGTTACGCTTCGGCGGGTCGGTGTGGACTTGCTGGGCCGAAGGGCCTGTTTCCACACTGTAAGTAATCTAATCTAATGTAAGTAATCTAATAATTAATGGGCTGAGTGACCTCCCTCTCTGCAGATTTACAATTTTAAAAAAATATGACTTTTAGTTCCAGATTTGTACAGTCAGTCCTCATCCTGGGAGAGGAGCATTGTTGTTGTGCCTCTCAAGGAGTGGTAACTATTATTTCAATGCTGTACATTCCTTACCTGCTAACAGCTGCTAATTTGTCTTTTGAAACACGCAATAAAATAGCTGCTTATGATCTGAGTCTTGGTTCCAGTCAGTTGCAAGTGAGTTTCTTACCCTCCTTCTTCTTTCACTCTACCTCTCTCTCTCATTCTCGCTTTCTTTCTTTCCTTATTATGGAATTGAAGAACCATACATGACAGGAGGCCCTTCGGTCCATCAAGCCTGCACTGCCATAAGTATGCTAGCACTGATATTAGTCCCTCTTTCACACACTGGGCCCAAAGCCTCTTTCATTCTCCTTTTTTCTACCTCCTACTCATCCACTTTTCTCCTTTCTCTCCCTCTCTCTTTCAGTCTCTCTCCCTCTTTCTCCTCACATCTTTCTCTCTCTTTTTCTCTCCGTAGCTCAGATCTTGCTGTTGTTAATTCTCTCATTTCCTCTTCTACAGTTTTGTTGTTGTGCTTCTTCTCCTTTTGCAAAGCCTTCCTTTGGAGAAACATTTGCATTTTTAAATAAAAAAGTTGTTTTAAAAATGAATCCAATCAAAGTGAACATATAACTGATCAGGGCTTCCTGCAAGCCTCTCTCCCAAAGCTTTTTTGGAAGTTCAAGGGAGTCAACAAGAGGAAGGTAAGAAAGATCTGGAGGTGAACAAAAGACTCAAGGTTCAAGTCTAGGGATTAGGGAGTCTGGAGACAGTCAGAGAGACTGGGAGGGAGTGGAGTATCTGGAGTGAGATCAGGTTAACTATTGGGGTAGTTGGGGTTTCTTGGTTGGGAGTTTTAATAAGGGAGATTCAATATCTCAAGAAAGTGCTTGGTCAGTATGGTAGGATTCTGGCATATCTTTAACTTTATTTACTCGTGGGTTTTATGTGTCCCTAGCTGGGCCTCGTATTTATTGCCCGACCCTAATTGCCCTTTGAGAAGGTGGTGGTGAGATGCCTTCTTTAACCATTGCAGGTGCTGTAGCTAGACCTACAATGTCCCTTAAGGAGGGAATTCCAGGATTCTGACCCAGAGACAGTGAAGGAACAGGTTTCATTCCTATTTTCAAGTCCAGGATGGTGACTGGCTTGGAGGGAAAGGTGCAGGGAGTGGTGTCACCATGTATCTGCTGCCCTTGTCCTTTTAGATGGAAGTGGTTTACATAGAAAAATGGAAACATACAAAGAGGAGGCCATTCAACCCTTCGAGTCTGTTCTGTCATTTATCACGATCGTGGCTGATTGTCCAACTCAATAGCCTAATCCTGCATTCTCCCCATTAACTTTGATCCCACTCGACCAATAGTTATATCTAGCCACCTTCTGAATACATTCAATGTTGTGATATCAATTACTTGCTGTGGTCATGAATTCCACAGGCTCACCACTCTTTAGGTGAAGAAATGTCTCCTCATCTCTATCCGAAAAAGTCCACCTGGAATTCTCAGTATGTGACTCCTGGATCTGGATGCACCCACCATCGGTAACATCGTCCCAGCATCTACTCTGTGTCGTCCTGTTTGAATTTTATAAGTTTTTATGAGATTTCCCCCCCTCACTTGTCTGAACTCCAGTGAAAATTATCCCAACCTAGTTAATCTCTCCTGTTACGCCAGTCCCGCCATCCCCTGAATCAGCTTGGTAAACCTTGGTTGTACTCCCTCAAGAGCGAGAGCATCCTTCCTCAGAAAAGGAGACCAAAACTGCACACAATATTCTCGGTGTGGCCTCACCAAGGTCCTGTATAACTGCACATCACATCCCTGCTCCTGTACTTGAAACCTCTTGCAATGAAGACCAATGTACCATTTGTCTTCTTTACCAACTGCTGCACCTGCAGGCTTTAAAAAGAACAAAGAAAATTTACAGCCGAGGAACAAGCCCTTTGGCCCTCCAAGCCGGAGCCGATCCAAATCTACTGTCTAAACCTGTCCATCAAATCCTAAGCATCTGTATCCCTCTGCTCCCCACCTACTCATGCATCTGTCCAGACACATCTTAAATGAATCTACCGTGCCTGCCTCTACCACCTCTACTGGCAACGCGTTCCAAACGGCCACCACCCTCTGTGTGAAGTACTTGCCGCGTGTATTCCCTTTAAACTTTCCACCTCTCACCTTGAAAGCGTGACCTCTCATTATTGAATCCTTCACCCTGGGAAAAAGCTTGTCTCTATCCACCCTCTCTATACCCTTCATGATCTTATAAACCTCAATCGAGTCTGCCCTCCTTTTCTCTAATGAAAATAAACCTAACCTACTCCACCTTTCTTCATAGCTAGCACCTTCCATACTAGGCAACACCCTCGCAAACCCTCTCTGCACCCTCTCCGGAGCGTCCACATCCTTTTGATAATGTGGCGACCAGAACTGTACACAGTATTCTATGTGCGGCCGACCCAATGTCTTATCATCTTCAATGATTGGTGTACAAGCACACCCAGGTCCCACTGCACACTCCTCTCTCCCAATTTAAAGCCATTCAGGTAGTAATCTGCCTTCTTGTTTTGCTTCCAAAGTGAATAACCTCACACTTATTGGTAGTTCTGCTATAATAGGTAGTTGCACTCCTGTGAGACGTCCTGTTATAGAAAATAGCACAATAGAAGTAATGGGGCCTATGGGAAAAACAGGGTTGGGGGAACTACCTAACATCAAAACAAAGATAATAGTTAGCCTAACACAAACGATAGACAGTCTAAGTAAATTTTTAAGCCATTATTTCAATGAAATAATACAGTACATTTAACACTTTAAGGGGTTTCTGAATTAAATAACGTAATTTACTGATACTGGCCTGGCTGCTGAATTCAATGCCATTCGATGCTATCATGGCTTCTAACTTACATTTCCAACTAAAAAGTCACTTCATAATGTGAATAAAGACATTCAAAACAATGCAATTTCTCCACAACAAACTTATTCCCAAAACATTTCCAAATAGGAATAAAAAAAGCAGGAAATTTTCTTTTGGTGTGAGTAAAATCTCCTTTTTATTTGAGTGGGTGGCTAAAGGGCTGGGATGGTCTGAATAGCTGGAGGGGTCTCGGGTTTCAGAGAGAATGAAGAGACGAAACTCTCAGATTCTGCCCCTCCCTCCTCCTCCCTCCCCCCCACCCAACCCCTTTCAAACAGAGACTGAGTGAACTTGGATGGGTGGGGTGAGAAGAGATGAGAATGACCAGTATCTCATCCATAGCTTCACCTTCCCACCCCCCTTGTACACCCATACACCGTCTCTTGTAAAGTCGCCATGTTTTGAAGCTTCAGATAGCTAGCAACTGAGCCTCTGCTTTAACAAAAGTCTCTGCTTACTCTCCATAACTCACTGGATGTCACTGCATTTACTCCTTCCTTCACTCCCTATATTTCTCTCTGTCTCTCTTCCCGTTCCTTGTGCTCCACACACCCAACTCCATACATAATCCCAGTAAGCATTCCAGCAAACCATTCCAACGTTCGCTTCCCCTGAGAGCAGTGGTCTTGATCTGAGATGGGGTACTTTATCAAGTTGGTGGAGACTTGTGTGGTATTACTCCCCAAACTATCGAACTGTTAGCCCTGTTAGCAGTTTGGATCAGTAATTGGCTTGCGGAAAGAAAACAGAGGGTTGTAGTTGATGGAACATGTTCATCTTGGTGTCCAGTTACTAGCGGTGTACCACAAGGGTCGGTGTTGGGTCCACTGCTGTTCATCATTTTTATAAATGACCTGGATGAAGGCTTAGAAGGGTGGGTTAGTAAATTTGCGGACGACATTAAGGTTGGTGGAGTTGTGGATAGTGACAAAGGATGTAGTAGGATGCAGAGCTGGGCTGAGAGGTGGCAAATGGAGTTTAATGTGGACAAGTGTGAGGTGATACACTTTGGACGGAGTAATCGGAATGCAAAGTACTGGGCTAATGGTAAGATTCATAGGAGTGCAGATGAGCAGAGAGATCTCGGTGTCCATGTACACAGATCCCTGAAAGTTGCCACCCAGATTGACAGGGTTGTTAAGAAAGCATACAGTGTTTTGGCCTTTATTAATAGAGGGATTGAGTTCCGGAACCAGGAGGTTATGCTGCAGCTGTATAAAGCTCTGGTATGGCCACACTTGGAGTATTGTGTACAGTTCTGGTCACCGCATTATAAGAAGGATGTGGAAGCTTTGGAAAGGGTGCAGAGGAGATTTACTAGGATGTTGCTTGGTATGGAAGGAATGTCTTATGAGGAAAGGCTGAGGGCCTTGAGACTGTTCTCGTTAGAGAGAAGAAGGTTGAGAGGTGACTTAATAGAGACATTTACGATAATCAGAGGGTTAGATAGGGTGGACAGGGAGATCCTTTTTCCAAGTATGGGAACAGCAAACACGAGGGGACACAACTTTAAAGTGAGGGGGGATAGGTATAAGACAGATATCATAGGTAGTTTCTTTACTCAGAGAGTAGTAAGGGTATGGAATGCATTGCCTGCAACGGTAGTATATTCACCAAGTTGGACAGGCATATGGACGTACATGGAATAGTGTAGGTGGGATGGGCTTCAGATTAGTATGACAGGTCGGCGCAACATCGAGGGCCGAAGGGCCTGTACTTCTATGTTAGAACATAGAACATAGAACAGTACAGCACAGAACAGGCCCTTCAGCCCACGATGTTGTGCCGTCAGTGTTGGTTAAAAACAATGACTGAAGATGCTGGAAACCAGATTCTGGATTAGAGTGGTGCTGGAAAAGCACAGCAGTTCAGGCAGCATCCGAGGAGCAGGAAAATTGACATTTCGGGCAAAAGCCCTTTGTCAGGATTCTGATTAAGAGCTTTGGCACGAAATGTTGATTCTCCTGCTCCTCAGATACTGCCTGACTTGCTGTGCTTTTCCAGCACTACACTCTTGACTCTGATCTCCAGCATCTGCAGTCCTCAATTTCACATATATAGCAGACATATCTTTGTTGGCCTGGGCATAGAGTACAAGAGTTGGCAAACCATTTTGCAGCTTTATAAAACCTGAGATTGGCTGCATTTGGAATATTGTGTGCAGTTTTGGTTGCCACACCTCTGGAAGAATTTGGAAGCTTTGGAGAGTGCAGAGAAGGTTCACCAGGATGTTGCCTGGTCTTGAGGGCATTGGTTATGAGGAAATGTTAAAAAAAAGGATTGTTTTCACTGGAAAGAATACAGCTGAGAGGAGATCTGATAGAGGTCTACACAATTATGAGAGGCATAGATAGGGTAGATAGTCAGGGGCTTTTTCCCAGGGTTGAAGCTTCAATTACAAGGAGGGGTGGCACAGGTTCAAGGTGAGATGGGGAAAGTTTAAGAGAGATGTGTGAGAGATGTTTTTCATGCAGAGAGTGATAGGAGCCTGAAGTGCACTGCAAGAAGAGATGGTGGAAGCAGGCACATTGGTGACATTTAAGAGGCATCTGGATGGTTACATGAATAGGGAGGGAATAGAAGGATACGGATCAAATAAGGGCAGAAGGTTTGTTTTTCAGTTTAGTCAGGGCATGATGATTGGCACAGGCTTGGAGGGCCGAAGGGCCTGTTCCTGTGCTGCACTTCTCTCTTTCATAACTTCTGCAGAGATGTCCTGGATCTGAGATAACTAACCTCCAACAACCAGGTTCATTTGAGTGGTTAGGATCTGGAATGTAATGGCTGAGATGGTTGAATGGCACTCAGTGAATTTCTCATTTGGAGAGTTGCACTTTCATGACGGGTAGAATGTCCTCCTTCTGGTTTTTAATTATTCTGTGATTCTGAAGAGAAAGTCAGTCTGCCATGTCTAAAGAACAATAATTTATTCTCGGTAATGGTTCACTATGAGGAACTCTGACTATATGACACCAAGAGGGACTTTCAATTTCACTCATTCTCTGGGGCTTTTCTCAACAGGAAGGTTGAACAGGGAATGTTGAAAGTTCATTCCAATCAGAAAGGCCTGTGAGTGTTTGTCTTATTCAATTAGAAACTGTTAGACCAGCCAGAGTGTCAAATGCCCATTAAACAGATAATTTACTTTTCAACCTTAATGTTAAAGATTTTCTGGTAAATTCACAAATTTGTAGGATCATGAGGAACAACAGGAAGCCGTATGGCCCCTTGTATCTGGGCCTCCCTGTCATTTCAATAATGGGTTATCTGTCCCTCAACTCCTTTGTTTAAATCCCACAATATTCTTAGTTCAAGAGACTGGATCCTGAAAGATTGAATTGAAACACTAACATCAGCAGTGTTTTGGAATGCATAAAACATTTCTGAAAGTTGTTTTTAATAGGTAAAGCATTTGGCTAAAGTTAAGCAGCCAGACAATTACACAGATTTGATTGACTGGATCGGCTTCCCTTTTGTTGTAAGATAATAAGTATCACTCCTAAGCAGCCTGGAAAACCTCAGCAGGTCTGGCAGCATCTGTGAAGAGAAATCAAAATTAACATTTCAGGTCCAGTGACCCTTCCTATTCTGAATTCTTTGAGAACAGGACAGAGTTGTTCTCAAATCCACTCTGCTCAAACATCCTTTAACCAGTTTTATATTCACTCACGAGATGTGGTTAATGCTGGGGTGAGCCCAACATTTATTGTCTGCCCCTTAAGAAAGTGGTAGTGAGCTGCCTCCCTGAACTGCTGTAGTCCAAGTGCAGATATACCCACAAAACTATTAGGGAACGGTAATTATTTTTTGCAATTAGGGGTGGACAGTACTGCTGGGCCAGTCAATGACACCCATATCCCTGAATGAATTTTTGAAAAGCTTTCTAAATTATTTGTTTTATCTATGTGCGAACCTTCTGAGTTTCATAAAAACATGACACCCAGATCCAATTACATTTCTGCAATCTCTCATCATTCTGATATTTCTTTTTCCTGCCAAAAAGTTCAATTTCATATTTTTGCACATTCTGTTTTCTCATATTTACCCACTCTTGCCCAACCCAGCGCTGTTTCCTGTGACACACCACTCATGACATTCTTCCAACTTCCTTCCGGCTCTCTGCTTCCTGTTAGTCAGCTAATTTTCTCTCCAGACCAAAATATTACCCCCTTACACCAAGACCTTTTATTTTCCACAATAACCTTTCATGTGGCGTCTTATCAAATGCCTTTTGAAAATCTAAATGTAATATATTGACTAATTCACCATATTTCCATGATGTACATCTCTATGACATGTTACTGCTTTAAAGAACTCAAATAAATTGGACAAAACAGACAACCTGATTGAAACATTTAAACTCCTGACGGGTCCTGATGGGAGGAATCCGGAAAATGTTTCCACACTTGGGAGAACCTCAGATGACAGATCACTTTTAAAAAATCATTTAAAACAGGGATGAGGCGACTTTCTTCTCAGACAGAATTGTAAGACTTTGGAACTCTCCTGCTAAAAGGTGTAAAAGCAAAGACCTGACTATTCGTAAGGTTAAGATGGATATAATTCTTGCTAAACAAAGGGATGAAAAGTTTTCAGGATAGGCAGGAATATCGATTCGAGATTACAATCAGATCAGCAATGACATTATTGAACGATGGACCAGGCTAGAAGGGCTGAAAGGGCTACAATTACTCCTTATTTGTGCATCCATATACTGTATCACTCAACCAACTCAATGATGATTCAATCTGGTCACCATTCCAAAACTAAATGGTCAGCTGTGCCTCTGCATTGACCCCAACACAAATCCATTAAGTTGTTCAGATGGAGGTAAATCCTGCATCCTATGTTGATTACAACTAGGGCAGTAACAGTAACAGCAACAGTATTCTTCTCATTGAATTTAAAATCAATAATGGCTTCTGGGAAAATCCCACTTGACCAGGAGTTGAGAGTGATGAGCATATTTATTGCATTCTCAGTCAATGTGGCTTCAACAACTCCTATTCAAAACTGGATCGACTCCAGAGATAGAATGTTCAAGGAAATAATAATCGCCTGTCAATTGTCACGTACATAATATCAAAAAACACAGCTTGAAGAAACACGACAAAGACTGGCCTGGGCTAACCTGAAAAGACAAACCCACACTGAAACCCTTTTATTTTTGATTTCTACAAGTGTGATTGTTTGAGCAAAGTCTGTATCCTGCTTATTTGTGAAGAACTGAAGAATAATGTGATCAAGGATAGTCAGCATGGTTTTGTGAAGGGCAAGTCGTGCCTCACAAACCTTATTGAATTCTTTGAAAAGGTGACGAAGGAGGTTGATGAGGGGAAAGCGGTAGATGTGGTATATATGGATTTTAGTAAGGCGTTTGATAAGGTTCCCCATGGTAGGCTACTGCAGAAAATACGGAGATATGGCATTGAGGGTGAGTTGGAGGTTTGGATTAGAAATTGGCTGGATGGAAGAAGACAGAGGGTAGTAGTTGATGGCAAAGTTTCTTCATGGAGTGCCGTCACTAGCGGTGTTCCACAAGGATCTGTTTTGGGACCATTGCTGTTTGTCATTTTTATAAATGACATGGAAGAGGGGTTAGAAGGTTGGGTGAGCAAGTTTGCGGATGATACGAAAGTCGGAGGAGTTGTTGACAGTGAGGAAGCATGTGGCAGGTTACAGCAGGATATAGAGAAGCTGCAGAGCTGGGCAGAAAGGTGGCAGATGGAATTCAATGTAGCTAAGTGCGAGGTGATTCACTTTGGGAAGAATAACAAAAAGATGGGGTACTGGGCTAATGGTCGGATACTTGGTAGTGTGGATGAGCAGAGGGATCTTGGTGTCCATGTACACAGATCTCTGAAAGTTGCCACCCAGGTAAATAGTGCGGTGAGGAAGGCATATGGCGTACTGGCTTTTATTGGTAGAGGAATTGAGTTCCGGAGTCCTGAGGTCATGATGCAGTTGTATAAGACTCTGGTACGGCCGCATCTGGAATATTGTGTGCAGTTTTGGTCGCCATACTATAGGAAGGATGTGGAGGCATTGGAACGGGTGCAGAGGAGGTTTACCAGGATGTTGCCTGGTATGGAAGGAAAATCGTATGAGGAAAGACTGAGGCACTTGGGGCTGTTTTCACTAGAGAAAAGAAGGTTTAGGGGTGACTTGATTGAGGTGTACAAGATGATTAGGGGGTTAGATAGGGTCGACAGTATGAACCTTTTCCCGCGTATTGAGTCGGGTATTACAAGGGGGCATAGCTTTAAATTAAGGGGGGGTAGATATAGGACTGATGTTAGGGGTAGGTTCTTCACTCAGCGAGTTGTTAGTTCATGGAATGCCCTGCCAGTAACAGTGGTGGACTCTCCCTCTTTATGGGCATTTAAGAGGGCATTGGATAGGTATATGGAGGATAGTGGGTTAGTGTAGTTTAGGTGGGCTTGGATCGGCGCAACATCGAGGGCCCAAGGGCCTGTACTGCGCTGTATTCTTCTATGTTCTATGTTCTATGTTCTATTCATCATCCAATTGTTGCAATGTGCTGCCTACAGATCTGGCAATGAAATGGTATTAAAATTCATTGTGGAGTTGTGTGGTGGGTGGAAGGTACACTGTGTCAAGTGAAGCTCCAGGATGGACTAAGTAGCTGCTGTGTAACTCAATACAAATGCAATCTACATTTTTAAAAATGAAAATGCAGTGACACAGTAAATAGGTGAAGAACACCTTTATTTTTGATTTGTTTACACTTTACAAATAGCCTGAGCTTGTGTGGTAAAATGTTTGACAAAACATTATATGCCAGCTCTGAAAAAATTCATTGATCTAGTGATGAAATTTGTCTGAACAGGGGCACAACATTCGCCACTCTCCAGTCCCCTGGTACCACCCCCGTTGACAGTGAAGACGAAAAGATCATTGCCAACGGCTCGCAATTTCCTCTCTTGCTTCCCACATAATCCTAGGATATATCCCGTCAGGCCGGGGGACTTGTCCATCCTCAAGTTTTTCAAAATGCCCAACACATCTTCCTTCCTAACAAGTATCTCCTCGAGCTTACCAGTCCATTTCACACTCTCCTCTTCAACAATACGGTCCTCTCATTTGTAAATCCTGAAGAAAAGTACTCATTCAAGACCTCTCCTATCTCTTCCGACTCAATACACAGTCTCCCACTACGGTCCTTGATCGGACCTACCCTCGTTCTCGTCATTCTCATGTTTCTCACATACGCATAAAAGGCCTTGGGGTTATCCTTGATCCTACCCGCCAAAGATCTTTAGCTCTCCTAATCCCTTTCTTCAGCTCCCTCCTGGCTATCCTGTATCCCTCCAATGCTCTGTCTGAACCTTGTTTCCTCAGCCTTATGTAAGCCTCCTTCTTCCTCTTTACAAGACCTTCAACCTCCCTCGTCAACCAAGGTTCCCTCACACGACCATCTCTTTCCTGCCTGACAGGTACATACATATCAAGGACACGTTGTATCTGTTCCTCGAAAAAGTTCCACATTTCAATGACATCCTTCCCTGACAGCCTATGGTCCCAACCTATGCTCCTCAGATCCTCTCTTGCAGCATCGTATTTACCCTTCCCCCAATTGTAAAGCCTACCCTGTTGCACACACCTATCTCTCTCCATAACCAAGGTGAAAGTCACAGAATTGTGGTCACCATCACCAAAATGTTCACCCACTAACAAGCCCATCACTTGTCCCGGTTCATTACCGAGTACCAAATCCAATATGGCCTCCCCTCTGGTCGGACAATCTACATACTGCGTTAGAAAAGCTTCCTGTACACACTGCACAAACACCGCCCCATCCAATCTACTTGATCTAAAGAGCTTCCAATCAATATTTGGGAAGTTGAGATCGCCCATGACTACTACCCTGTGGCTTCTGCACCTTTCCAAACTCTGTTTCCCAATCTGTTTCTCCACATCTCTGCTGCTGTTGGGGGGCCTATAGTAAACACCCAACAAGGTGACTGCACCTTTCCTATTTCTGACTTCAGCCCATACTACCTCCAAAGGCAGATCCCCCTCGAACTGCCTTTCTGCAGCCGTTATACCATTTCTAATTAGCAACACCACTCCCTTCCTTTTTTACCACCCTCCCTAATCTTACTGAAACATCTGTAACCAGGAACCTCCAACAACCATTCCTGTCCCTCTTCTATCCACGTTTCCGTGATGGCCACAAGATCGTAGTCCCAGGTACCGATCCACGCCTTAAGTTCACCCACCTTATTTCTGATACTCCTTGCGTTGAAGTATACACACTTGAACCCATCTCTGTGTCCGCAAGTACTCCCTGTCAGTGCTACCTTCTTCACAGTGCTACATTCTTGAACAGCCTGACAAACAGCTAGCCTACTTGCTGGACTACAAGTCCGGATCCCATCCCCCTTGATCGGACCTACCCTCGTTCTCATGTTTCTCACATATGCATAAAATGCCTTGGGGTTATCCTTGATCCTACCCACCAAAGATTTTTCATGCCCTCTCTTAGCTCTCCTAATCCCTCCCAAAGAGTGCTAGCAAACCTACCTCCCAGGATATTGGTGCCCTTCTGGTTCAGGTGCAACCCGTCCTGCTTGTACAGGTCCCACCTTCCCCAGAATGCAGTCCAATTGTCCAAATACCTGAAGCCCTCCTTCCTATACCATCCTTGCAGCCACGTGTTCAACTGCACTTTCTCCCTATTCCTTGCCTCACTGTCACGTGGCACCAGCAACAACCCAGAGATGATGACTCTGTCCATCCTAGCTTTTAGCTTCCAGCCTAACTCCCTGAGCTCCTGAATGACCTCCCCACCCCTCTTCCTACCTATGTCGTTGGTGCCAATGTGCACCACGACTTCTGGCTGCACACCACTTGCAATCCACTATCAACCTGACTTTCCCAGTCCACCTGCAAATTGAAATCCCCCATGATCACTATAACTTTGCCTTTTCTATACATCGTTTCTATCTCCTGGTGTATCTTGCGCCCCGTTCCTGACTACTGTTCGGAGGTCAATACACAAATCGGACTTTGGTTTTGTTCACCTTTGCGGTTCCGCAACTCTACCCAGACAGGTTCTACACCAACTGACCCTACTGTGTTTCTTACTATTGAGTAAATTTCATTTCTTACAACAGGGAAACCACATTCCCTCCTGTCTTTTCAACAGGATGTATATCCTTGAATATTCAGTGCCCAATCCTGATTCCCTTGCACCCACGTCTCCGTGATGTCCACCACGTCATACATGCTAATTTAAATCTGCTCCACAAGCTCATTTACCTTATTCCTAATACCGTTGTGCATTCAGATATAGCACCTTCAGTCTTGTATTAACCGGCCCTCTTTTCATTGTCATTCGTTTATCCAGTGTGCTTGAAGTTTGATTGCTAACCCTTTCCATACGCTCTGTCCTATTTGTGTCTGTGGTGGAGATTTTAAAAACCTCTCCTGAGCTTGGCACTCTTACCTCCTTTAATTTGGGTTTTCTAATTTCCCCTATAACTGAGTCAACCCCACCTCCCCCCCCACCCCCACCAAAAACTCTCCCCCATTTCGTTTAAAGCCCTATCTACAGCCCCAGGTTATGCAATTCACTAGGATTCTGATCCCAGTATTTTTCAGATAAAGCTGTCTCATCTTCCCCAATACTGGTGCCAATGCCCCATGAATTCAAACCCATTTCTCTCACACCAATCTTTGAGCCATGCAAAGATTGGCAAGTTGGGTAAACATTGCAGGTTATGAGTTTGCTTTCAGTTCTGGATATTCAAGTATTGATTTTAACTTAGAAAATCCAGAGACTGGAAGATTTCAATGTAGTTCAAAGGAGACCTGACTACAGTCAGAAACAAATAGTTTCTCACCTATAAAAGGGAATAGGACAGTTCAGGTTAAACACAGCCACCTGGCTGTAAAAGATTTGCTTGTGAAACTTTCAAACATAGTACAATAAAATCAAGTTCTTTGGGTTGTTATGAGGTGCGAAAGTGTAAACTTGAAGTCCTGTGAATAGTCATGTAAGAAGACACCACAGTTCCCTGGAAACAACTGGGCGGAATCAATTAAATTGAATTTATAGTTTTGACAACAGAGATGTAATTTCTCCAGATTTGAGTCTCTGTGATGGAAAATGTTGGAAAATGGAATTAGACTTTATTTTTCTGTGTGATTTAAGATCTTTCAAATTATGTTTTATATTAAGATAGATTTGTTTCTTTTTCTTCAGTTCTGTTGTCAAAGAAACCTCTGCAGAATTGGTGACTATATTTCAGCAATCTACCACCATGTTAACTAAGATAATAAAAAAAATCTGATCTATCAAGCCAGATTGCAATCCGAGATCTGATTTGTCCTGCAGCAACATCACCTGGAGTTATCGTGATCTTTTTTCTCGTTTGCATGGCAAGGCTGCTGTGTTGTCAATGCAGTCAAACAGTGCAAAATCCCACAGCATTTCTATAGCTGTTCAATTTGGGAACAGATGGTTAAGAAAATGTCTCAGTGTTTGCAGTTATCAGAGACAGATGTCCTTTTCTCCTGTTGCTACATTTTCGTCACTTTCCTAGTACATGCTTCAAAGTTGCAGAGAGTTTTGTTTGTCTTGTACAGTGTAGACAATGTCTTGACATTCACAAAGCAATGTGGATGCTAACACTTTTCGTCATATGAAGCAGCAGCTTCTGTGTATCTGCAGGTAGGCACAGACTTAGCTGTGACCCATTCCTTGCTTCAATTTCCACCTCCACACATTTCAGCTTGAAGCTAGATCTCGTCAAAGATGGGAAACTACCGAGTTTCATCTGTGTAAAACATATCCCATTGGATTTACTCATTCTGGATGAGGGTGAGACCAGCATAGTCACAGCTCTAGGAAAAAATGAACCTATTTCTGTGATACTCTACCGTAACAAAATCAAGGTTTTGTGGATTCTGGAAATGAGAATGTTGGAGAAACTCAGCACATCTGACAGTATCTGTGGAGAGAGAAAAATAGAGCTAACATTGAGTCCAATATAACTATTCTTCAGAACTGGAAGGAAGACTGAAAAAGGATCATGCCAGACTCAAAATAGAACATAGAACAATACAGCACAGTACAGGCCTTTCGACCCTCACTGTTGTGCCAACCTGTGAAACCAACCTGTAGCCCATCTAACCTACACTATTCCATTCTCGGTCATATGTGTATCCAATGACCATTTAAATTCCCTTAAAATTGGCAAGTCTACTACTGTTGCAGGCAGTGTGTTCCACACCCCTACTACTCTCTGAGTAAAGAAACTACCTCTGACATCTGTCCTATATATATCACCCCTCAATTTAAAGCTATGCCCCCTTGTGCTAGCCATCGTCATCTGAGGAAACAAGTTCTCACTGTCCAACTTATCTAACCCCCTGATTATCTTAAATGGCTCAATTACATTACCTCTCAACCTTCTTCTCTCCAATGAAAACAGCCTCAAGTCCCTCAGTCTTTCCTTGTAAGAGCTTCCCTCCATACCAGGCAAAATCCCAATAAACCTCCTCTGAACCCTTTTTAAAGCTTCTGCATTCTTCTTATAATCGGTGACCAGAACTGTACACAATACTCCAAGTTCAGCTGCACCAGTGTTTTGTACAGCTGCAGCATGACCTCATTGTTTTGAAACTCAATCCCTCTACCAATAGAAGCTAACACACTGTATGCCTTCTTAATAACCTTATGCCCGAAACGTCGATTCTCCTGTTCCCTGGATGCTGCCTGACCTGCTCCGCTTTTCCAGCAACACATTTTCAGCTCTGATCTCCAGCATCTGCAGACCTCACTTTCTCCTAATAACCTTATCAGCCTGGGTGGCAACTTTCAAGAATCTATATACTTGGACACCGAGATCTCTCTGTTCATCTACACTACCAAAAATCTTACCATTAGCCCTGTACTCTGAATTCCTGTTACTCCTTCCAAACTCAATCACCTCACACTTTTCTACATTAAACCCCATTTGCTACCTCTCAGCCCAGCTCTGCAGCTTATCGATGTTCCTCTGTAACCTACAACATTCTTCGACAATATCCACAACTCTACCGAACTTAGTATCATCCACAAAGTTACTAACCCATCCTTCTATGCCCTCATCCATGTCATTTTTAAAATGACAAACAGCAGTGGACCCAAAACAGATCCTTGCAGTACCCCACCAGTAACTGAACTCCAGGATGAACATCTCCCAACAACCACCACCCTCTGTCTTCTTTCAGCTAGCCAATTTCTGATCCAAACTGCTAAATCACCTCAATCCCATGCCTCTGTATTTTGCGCAATAGCCTACCATGGGGAACCTTATCAAATGCCTTACTGAACTCCATATACACCACATCTACCGCTTTACCCTCATCCACCTGTTTGGTCACCTTCTCAAAGAACTCAAAAAGGTTTGTATTGTACAACCTACCCTTCTCAAAACTGTGTTGACTATCCCTAACCAACTTATTCCTCTCTAGATAATTATAAATCCTATCTCTTATAATGTTTCCAAACCCTTACCCACAACCGAAGTAAGGCTCATTGGTCTATAATGACCAGGGTTGTCTCTACTCCCCTCCTTGAACAAGGGAACAACATTTGCTATCCTCCAGTCTTCCTGTAGACAACAACGAAATGTTCACTCTATTTCTAGCTATTCTATGATTGGTTTGGTGTGGTTATATAACAAATGTGTATGGGTTCGGTTAATTCAGAATTATTAATCTGGAATTTCAGTTTATCTCATGTATCCTTTGTTAATCAACATCTTATTCTGTTGATGGTAGTGACTAACAACCTCAATACAGCTAGAGTTTGATTTGATGGATTTATTGTAGTCATATGTACTTAAGTACAGTAAAATTTTAGATTGGATTGTATTACAAATTTGAATTTAGAGGGGGCAGAATTGTTAGAATGCATCCCAAACAGCTTTCTAAGCTAGTACACAAATGGCCCTACAAGATGGAGAGACGACTGTAATTTTAGGGAACATAGCTGGACAAGTGGTTGAGCTGTCAGTGGGGGAATCACTTTGCAGACAATGCTCATAACTCTGTTACTTTCAAGATTGTTATGGAAAATGACAAGAGTGGGCCTGAAATCAAAGATCTTAACCTATGGGAAGGCTGATTTTAATAAGAGCAGATTTGATTTGGCCAAAATGGATTATAAGCAAATACTTTCAAGTGAATCTATCAGAAGTCACATGACATCAGGTTATAATCCAACGGGTTTATTTTAAATCACAAGCTTTCAGAGTGTGTTCCTTTGTCAGCTGAAGTGACTTCACCTGACGAAGAAGCAGCATTCTGAAAGCTTGTGATTCCAAGTAAACCTGTTGGACTATAACCTGGTGCTGTGTGACATCTGACTTTATCCACCCCAGCCCAATACCGACACCTCCACATCAAGGTAAAGCTGTGTCAGAGCAGTGAGATACATTCAAGAAGGAAATCAGTAGGTGTTCAACAAGGTTCCTCATGGGAGACTAGTTAGCAAGGTTAGATCTCATGGAATAAAGGGAGAACTAGCCATTTGATACAGATCTGGCTTAAAAGTTGAAGACAGGGATTGGTGAGGGTTGCTTTTCAGACTGGAGGCCTGTGACCGATGGAGTGCCACAAGGAAAAGTGCTGGGTCCACTGCTTTTCGTCATTTATTTGAATGATTTGGATGTGAACATAGGAGGTATAGTCTGTAAGTTTGCAGATGACACCAAAATTTGAGGTGCAGTGGATAGCGAAGAAGGTTACCTCAGGGTACAACAGGATCTTGTTCAAGTGGGCCAATGGGCTGAGGAATGACAGATGGAGTTTAATTTAGAGAAATGTGAGGTGTTGCATTTTGGAAAAGCAAATCAGAGCAGGACTTACACACTTAATGGTAAGGTCCTAGGGAGTGTTCTGAACAAAGAGACCTTTGAGTGCAGGTACATAGTTCCTTGAAAATACAGTTGCAGGTTGGAAAGATGTTGTGAAACTTGAAAGGGTTCAGAAAAGATTTACAAGAATGTTGCCAAGGTTGGAGGACTTAAGCCATAGGGAGAGGCTAAATAGGCTGGGGCTGTTTTCCCTGGAGCATAGGAGGTTTATAAAATCATGAGGGGCATGGATAGGATAAATAGACAAGGTCTTTTCCCTTGGGAGGGGGAGTCCAGAACTAGAGCGTGTAGGTTTAAGGTAAGTGGAGAAAAATATAAAAGGGACCTAAGGGGCAAATATTTCACTCAGAGGGTGGTGTGTGTATGGAATGCCTTGCCAGAGGAAGTGGTGGAGGCTGGTACAATTACAGCATTTAGTAGGCATCTGGATGGGTATATGAATAGGAAGGGTTTACAGGGATATGAATCAAAATTAGAGTGGTGCTGGAAAAACACAGCACATCAGGCAGCATCCAAGGAGCAGGAAAATCAACGTTTCGGGCAAAAAGCCCTTGATCAGGAATGAGGCTGGGAGCCTCAGGGGATGGAAAGATAAATGGGAAGGGGCTGGGGGGAGAAAGGTAGCTGAGAATGCAACAGTTGGATGGAGGTGGTGTGAGATGATAGGTCAGAGAGGAGAGTGGGCGGATAGGTGGGATGAAAGATTGAAAGGTGGGGCAGGTCATGAGGACAGTGCTGAGCTGGAAGGTTGGAACTGGGGTAAAGTGGGGGGAGGGGAAATGAGGAAACTGGTGAAGTTCACATTGATGTCATGGGGTTGAAGGATACCGAGGCGGAAGATGAAGCATTCTTCGTCCAGGCATTGGGTGGTGAGGGAGTGGTGGTGGAGGAGGCCCAGGACTTGCATGTATCCATCCTTATTCTTGATGAATTGCTTTTGCCCAAAACATCGATTTTCCTGCTCCTCGGTTCATGCCTGACCTGTTGTGCTTTTCCAGCACCACTCTAATCTTGACTCTAATCTTCAGCATCTGCAGTACCCATTTCTTCCTTTACAGGGATATGGGCAAGTGCTGCCAAATGGGACTAGATTAGGTTAGGATATCTGATTAGCATGGACAAGTTGGACCAAAGGGTCTGTTTCTGTGCTGTACATCTCTATGACTATGATAACATATTCCCATAAAAATAGAGTGTGCCCAATAAATCCATCAAAGCCTGGATGTTTAAGAATACACAAAACTGGATAAAGAGAAAAGAAGGGAGATTTATGACAGAAACAAAGGACTGAAAAGGACTGAAGCCCTAGAGGATTACAGAATGTGCAAGGGAGAAATCTTAAAAAGGAAATTAGGAGAGCAAAATAGGAGCATGGAAGGATAATGGTGGGGAAAATAAAGGGTGATTCTAAACAAAAGAAGAAACTGCTGCAGAAAGTCAGTAGGTGTAGCAGCATCTATAGAGAGACAAACAAAGTTACTGTTCCAGGTCCAGTGACCCTTTGTCAGAACTGATGGTGATTTGTGTAACTGGTTTAGATTGAATGGAGGAGGATTGATCAGTATGTTCACAGATGATACAAACATTAGAGAGGCAGTAAATTGTCACATAGATAACCTTAGATTAACCAAAAGATTTAGACAGTTTGGACAGTAGCTGAAAAATGTGTTGCTGGAAAAGCGCAGCAGGTCAGGCAGCATCCAAGGTGCAGGAGAATCGATGTTTCGGGCATAAGCCCTTCTTCAGCTCTGATCTCCAGCATCTGCAGTCCACACTTTCTCCTAGTTTGGACAGTAGCAAATGGAATTGAATCTTGATAAAGCTAATGATACATGCAGGAAGAGAAATGAGATTCTGCAAAGGGAGCTTCTAGGTGGCACAGTCGCTCAGTGGTTAGCACTGCTGCCTCACAGCACCAGGGACCTGAGTTTAATTCCAGCCTTAGGTGACTGTCTGTGTCTTTTCTCCCACGTCTGCGAAAGTGAGGACTGCTGATGCTGGACAGTCAGAGCCGAAAAGTGTGGCACTGGAAAAGCACAGCTGGTCAGGCAGTATCCAAGGAGCAGGAGAGTTGACGTTTTGGGCATAAACCCTTCATCAGGAATGTCTGATGTAGGGCTTATGCCCGAAACATTGATTCTCCTGCTCCTCAGACACTGCTTTTCCAGCACCACACCTTTTGACTCCCACAGTCCAAAGACATGCAGGTTAGGTGGATTGGCCATGCTAAATTGCCTATTGAGTCCAGGGATGTGCAGATTAGGTGGATTAGCCATGGGAAATGTGGCATTATATGGATGGGGTTGGGTCTGGTTGGGATGATCTTTGGAAGGTTGGTGTGGACTCGAAAAATCCACCTGCTGAATGGCAGTCTTCCACATTGGAGGAATTCTATGAATTCAGGGAGGTACGGAGAAAGTTGAAAATCAGAAACTCTGTTGTTATACTCTCAGGGTTGCCCGTATGCCATGTGAAAGTGAGGCAGAAATAGTAAGATAACACAGTTGCATGTGTGGCTAAAGAGCTGATGTTGGAGGAAGGGCTTCAGCTATGTGGATCATTGGGATCTCTTCCAGGGCAGGAGGGACCTGTACAAGAAGGACATGTTGTATCTAAACCATCAGTGATGTTTGCTGGTGCTACTCGGGAATATTTAAACTAGAGCCTGGATTAACATACGGAACTATGATGTGGGAGCCATCACAAAAACCTGTTTGGGAGAAGGGCAGGACTGGTAGCTCAACATTCCAGGGTTTAGATATTTCAGGCATGATAGCGAGGGATGGAAAGGTGTGAGGGAGTTGCATTAATGATTAAGGAGAATATTACATTTGTAGAAACACAGGACACCTTGGATGATTTGTCCAGTGAGGTCATAAGACTGGAATTTAGGAATAAGAAACGTGTAATCACTCTGATGGTGTTATACTATAGGCCTCCAAATATCCAGCAGTAGATACAGGAACAGATATGTCAGCAGATCATGGAAAGATGTAAAACAGCAGAGTTGTTATAGTGGGTGATTTTAACTTCCTCAATATTGACTGGGACTCCCTTAGTGCCAGGGACTTAGATGGGGCAGAATTAGTTGGTTCATGAAGGTTTCTTGAAAGAGTATGTTGATAGCTAAACTTGGGAAGTGACCATGTTAGACATTGTGTTGTGGAATGAACCTGGCCAGATGACCTAAGTTAAAGTGGCGGTGGGAACAATGACCATAGCTTTAGGATAGTTATGGATAATGATAAGACTGGTCCTCAGGTGAAAATGCTAACTTGGGAAAAGGCTAAGCACACAAGTATGAAGCAGGAACTGGAGAAATTAGATTGTGGGCAGCTGTTTTCCTTGGATGGTGATTGTTGGCATGAGGGGGCATAGCTTTAAGTTGAGAGGTGATAGATTTCGGAGAAAGTGAGGACTGCAGATGTTGGAGATCAGAGCTGAAAATGTGTTGCTGGAAAACGCAGCAGGTCAGGCAGCATCCAAGGAGCAGGAGAATCGACATTTCGGGCATGAGCCCTTCTTCAGGAATGAGGAGGGTGTGCCAAGCAGGCTAAGATAAAAGGTAGGGAGGAGGGACTTGGGGGAGGGGCGTTGGGAATACGATAGGTGGAAGGAGGTTAAGGTGAGGGTGATAGGCTGGAGTGAGGGTGGGGGGCGGAGAAGTCAGGAAGAAGATTGCAGGTTAGGAAGGTGGTGCTGAGTTCAAGAGTTGGGACTGAGACAAGGTGGGGGAGGGGAAACGAGGAAACTGGAGAAATCTGAGTTCATCCCTTGTGGTTGGAGAGTTCCTAGGCGGAAGATGAGGCGCTCTTCCTCCAGCCGTCATGTTGCTATGGTCTGGCGATGGAGGAGTCCAAGGACCTGCATGTCCTTGGTGGAGTAGGAAGGGGAGTTGAAGTGTTGAGCCATGGGGTGGTTGGGTTGGTTGGTGCAGGTGTCCCAGAGGTGTTCTCTGAAACGTTCCGCAAGTAGGCGGCCTGTCTCCCCAATATAGAGGAGGCCACATCGGGTGCAGCGGATGCAGTAAATGATGTGTGTGGAGGTGCAGGTGAATTTGTGGCGGATATGGAAGGATCCCTTGGGGCCTTGGAGGGAAGTCAGGGGGGAGGTGTGGGCGCAAGTTTTGCATTTCTTGCGGTTGCAGGGGAAGGTGTCGGGAGTGGAGGTTGGGTTGGTGGGGGGTGTGGACCTGACGAGGGAGTCACGGAGGGAGTGGTCTTTTCGGAATGCTGATAGGGGAGGGGAGGGAAATATATCCCTGGTGGTGGGGTCCGTTTGGAGGTGGCGGAAATGATGACGGATGATACGAAGTATATGGAGGTTGGTGGGGTGGTAGGTGAGGACCAGTGGGGTTCTGTCCTGGTGGTGATTGGAGGGTTGGGGCTAAAGGGCAGAGGAGCAGGAAGTGGAGGAGATACGGTGGAGAGCATCATCGATCATGTCTGGGGGGAAATTGCGGTCTTTGAAGAAGGAGGCCATCTGGGTTGTTCGGTATTGGTCTTTGAAGAAGGAGGCCATATTCCCATATTCCCAATTCCTTCGTCTCCCATATTCCCAATTCCTTCGTCACTACACCTCCTCCCACCCTGCCCCCTGTAAAAACGCCATCCCATATTCCCAATTCCTTCGTCTGAGGAGGTTGAACAGTTCATCCACTTTACCAACACCTTCCACCCCGACCTCAAATTTACTTGGACCGTCTCAGACTCCTCCCTTCCCTTCCTACACCTCTCCATTTCTATCTCGGGCGACCAAATCAACACGGACATTTACTATAAACCGACCGACTCCCACAGCTACCTAGACTACACCTCCTCCCACCCTGCCCCCTGTAAAAACGCCATCCCATATTCCCAATTCTTTCATCTCTGCCGCATCTGCTCCCAGGAGGACCAATTCCAATACTGGTCCAGCTCCTTGGATGCTGCCTGACCTGCTGCGCTTTTTCAGCAACACATTTTCAGGTGATAGATATAGGACAGATATCAGAGGTAGTTTCTTTTCGGGGCAGCACAGTGGCTCAATGGTTAGCACTGCTGCCTCACAGCACCAGGCACCTAGGTTCGATTCCCATCTCAGGTGACTGTCTGTGTGGTTTGCGCATTCTCCCCGAGTCTGCCTGGGTTTCCTCTGGATGCTCCGGTTTCACCCCACAATCCAAAGATGTGCAGGTCAGGTGATTTGGCCATGCTAAATTGGCCTAGTATTAGGTGCTTTAGTCAGGGGTAAATGTAGGGAGTTGAGAAAAGCACAGCAGGTCAGGTAGCATCTGAGGAACAGGAGAATCGATGTTTTCAGCATAGGCCCTTCAAGAAGAATGTAAGGAATGTAAATGTAGGGAGGTGGGTCACTCTTCAGAGGGTTGGTATTGACTTGTTGGGCCAAATGGCCTATTTCGACACTGTAGAGAATCTAATCTAATCTTTACTCAGAGAATAGTAGGGGCATGGAATGCCCTGCCTGCAACAATAGTAGACTCGCCAACTTTAAGGGCATTTAAATGGTCATTGGATAAACATATGGATTAAAATGGAATAGTGTAGGTTGGATAGGCTTCAAATTGGTTCCACAGGTCAGTGCAACATTGAGGGTCGAAGGGCCTGTACTGCTCTGTAATGTTCTATGTTTGATGATCTACATCTGACACGTGGGAGTCTTTAGTTAGTCAGTAATTAATCAGTGTTTAGGATCAGCATGTTTCTGAGAGTGAAAGATGAGGAAGATAAGGGAACCCTGGATAACAAAAGATATTGAAAGGTGAGTTAAAAAGATGAAACATACATAAGGTTCAAGAAACTGAAATCAGACAATGCACTTGATGAATACAAAAAAAGCAGGAAAGAATGCAAACAAGGAATTAGTAGAACTAACTAGGGCTACAAAACGTCCTTGAAAAGTAGGATTAAAATTAAGCATTGTATACATTTATTAGGAGCAAGAGGGTAGCGAGGGAAAGGGAGGTCTATTTAAGAGTAAAGGAGAAAAATTATGTATGGAGCTAAAACAAGTGAGTGAAGTCATTAGTGAGTACTTTGTATTGGTATTCATCAAGTGGGACATAGATGATTGTAAGATTAGGAAGGAATATGTTGATATTCCAGAGTATGTCAATAATAAGAAGGAAGACGCGTTGGATGTCTTGAAAAACATTTAAGGTATATAAGTCCCCAGGTCCTAATGGGATCTATCCCAGGATACTGAGACAGACAAGAGAAGAAACTACTGAGATCTTTATGTCCACTTGCCTCAGGTGAGATCCCAGAAGACTGCAGAATAGCCAACGTTGTTCCTTTGTTCAAGAAGGGTAATAGGGATAATCCAGGAAATTATAGGTCAGTGAGCCTTACGTCACTGGTAGAGAAATTATTGGAGAAGATTCTTAGGGACAGGATTTACTTGCATTTGGAGAAGAATAGACTTATTCAGAATATCAGTAATGCTTTATGCAGGGGAATTCTTATCTCACATACTTGACTGAAGTTTTGAGAAAGGTGATTGATGAGGATAGGTATGTGAACATTGTCTACATGGACTTTACTAAAGCATTCCATGGTAGACTGGTCCAGAAGATAAAATCATATGCAATCCAAGGTATATCAGAAAGATAGGTACAAAATTAATTTGGTCATAGAAGACAGAGGGTAGTTGTGGAGGGATGTTTTTCTGATTGGAATATGTGACCTGTGGCATTCCACAAAGATCAGTTCTGGGATCTCTGTTGCTTTGTAATATAAATGATTTGAATATAAATCTAGGAAACCTGATTAATAAACCTGATATAAAAATCATTGGAGTTAGGATATAGATCAGTTAGAAAGTTGGGTGGAGAAATGGCATATAGAGTTCAAGCTGGGCACGTGTGAAATGAAACATGTTGAGAAGTCAAATTGAAGAGAAAAGAATCCAGTAAGTGACAGGAACCTTAGGAGCATTGGTTTCGAGATAGAACATAGAACATAGAACATAGAAGAATACAGCGCAGTACAGGCCCTTTGGCCCTCGATGTTGCGCCGATCCAAGCCCACCTAACCTATACTAACCCACTATCCTCCATATACCTATCCAATGCCCGCTTAAATGCCCATAAAGAGGGAGAGTCCACCACTGCTACTGGCAGGGCATTCCATGAACTTACGACTCGCTGAGTGAAGAACCTACCCCTAACTTCAGTCCTATATCTACCCCCCCTTAATTTAAAGCTATGCCCCCTTGTAATACCCGACTCCATACGTGGGAAAAGGTTCACACTGTCAACCCTATCTAACCTCCTAATCATCTTGTACACCTCAATCAAGTCACCCCTAAACCTTCTTTTCTCTAATGAAAACAGCCCCAAGTGTCTCAGTCTTTCTAGAGAGACCCTACCTTTTATCTTCTCCTGCTGAACACTCTCTGCTCATTCCTGAAGAAGGGCCTGTGCCCGAAACGTCGAATCTCCTGTTCCCTGGATGCTGCCTGACCTGCTGTGCTGTTCCAGCAATAAAGTTTCAACTCTCAGTCTTTCCTCATACGATCTTCCTTCCATACCAGGCAACATCCTGGTAAACCTCCTCTGCACCCGTTCCAGTGCCTCCACATCCTTCCTATAGTATGGCGACCAAAACTGCACACAATATTCCAGATGCGGCCGCACCAGAGTCTTATACAACTGCATCATGACCTCAGGACTCCGGAACTCAATTCCTCTACCAATAAAAGCCAGTACGCCATATGCCTTCCTCACCGCACTATTTACCTGGGTGGCAACTTTCAGAGATCTGTGTACATGGACACCAAGATCCCTCTGCTCATCCACACTACCAAGTATCCGACCATTAGCCCAGTACCCCATCTTTTTGTTATTCTTCCCAAAGTGAATCACCTCACACTTAGCTACATTGAATTCCATTTGCCACCTTTCTGCCCAGCTCTGCAGCTTCTCTATATCCTGCTGTAACCTGCCACATCCTTCCTCACTGTCAACAACTCCTCCGACTTTCGTATCATCCGCAAACTTGCTCACCCAACCTTCTAACCCCTCTTCCAGGTCATTTATAAAAATGACAAACAGCAATGGTCCCAAAACAGATCCTTGCGGAACACCGCTAGTGACGGCACTCCATGAAGAAACTTTGCCATCAACTACTACCCTCTGTCTTCTTCCATCCAGCCAATTCCTAATCCAAACCTCCAACTCACCCTCAATGCCATATCTCCGTATTTTCTGCAGTAGCCTACCATGGGGAACCTTATCAAACGCCTTACTAAAATCCATATATACCACATCTACCGCTTTCCCCTCATCAACCTCCTTCGTCACCTTTTCAAAGAATTCAATAAGGTTTGTGAGGCACGACCTGCCCTTCACAAAACCATGCTGACTATCCTTGATCACATTATTCCTATCCAGATGTGCATAAATACTATCCCTTACAATTCTCTCTAAGACTTTGCCCACAACAGAAGTGAGACTCACCGGCCTATAGTTACTAGGGTTATCCCTACTCCCCTTTTTGAACAAGGGAACCACATTTGCTATCCTCCAGTCTTCTGGCACTACTCCTGTAGACAAAGAGGACATAAAAATCAAGGCCAATGGCTCTGCAATCTCCTCCCTTGCTTCCCAGAGAATCCTAGGATAAATGCCATCAGGCCCAGGGGACTTATCTATTTTCACCTTTTCCAGGATTTCCAACACCTCTTCTCTACATACCTCAAAGCCATCCATTCTACTTATTTGTGACTCAGTATTCACATCGACGACAATGCCCTGTTCCTGAGTAAATACTGAAGAAAAGTATTCATTCAGTGTCTCCCCAATCTCTTCCGCCTCCACACGCAACTTCCCACTACTGTCCTTGACTGGACCTATTCCTACCCTAGTCATTCTTTTATTCCTAACATACCTATAGAAAGCCTTAGGGTTTTCCCTAATCCTACCGACTAAGGACCTTTCATGTCCCCTCCTTGCTGCTCTTAGCTCTCTCTTCAGGTTGTTCCTGGCTACCCTATAACTCTCAATCACCCCAATTGAACCTTCACGTCTCATCTTGAGATAGGCCGCCCTCTTCCATTTAACAAGGGATTCCAATTCCTTATTAAACCACGGCTCCCTCGCACGACCCTTTCCTCCCTGCCTGACAGGTACATAATTATCAAGGACACTCAATAGTTGCTCCTTGAACAAGCTCCACATATCATTTACACTCTTGCCTTGGAGTCTACTTTTCCAAGCCACACATCCGAAGTCATGCCTCACCGCATCATAATTTCCCTGACCCCAGCTATAACTCTTGCCCTGTAGTACACACTTATCCCTCTCCATCACGAGAGTAAAAATCACCGAATTATGGTCACTATCCCCAAAGTGCTCACCTACCTCTAATTCTAACACCTGGCCTGGTTCGTTACCCAGAACCAAATCCAGTATGGCCTCACCTCTTGTTGGCCTGTCTACATATTGTGTCAGGAAACTCTCCTGCACACATTGAACAAACACTGACCCATCTAACGAACTTGAGCTATAGCTTTCCCAATCAATATCAGGAAAGTTAAAGTCCCCCATAACAACCACCCTATTATTGTCACTCATCTCCTGAATCACCTTCCCTATCCTTTCTTCAATGATTCTAGGACTGTTAGGAGGCCTGTAAAAGACTCCTAACAGGGTGACCTCACCTTTCCTATTCCTAACCTCAGCCCAAACTACCTCAGATGGCAAGTCCTCATCCATCGTCCTTTCCACCACTGTAATACTATCTTTGACAAGCAATGCCACACCTCCCCCTCTTTTACCCCCACCTCTGACCCTACTAAAACATTTAAATCCTGGAACCTGCAACAGCCAATCCTGTCCCTGTTCTAGCCATGTCTCCGTAATAGCCACAACATCGAAGTCCCAGGTACCAACCCACGCTGCAAGTTCACCGACCTTATTTCGTATACTTCTTGCATTGAAGTATACACACTTCAAGCCACTTTCCTGTTTACAGGCACCCTCCTTGGAAATTGATGCCATGTTCCTAACCTCCCTACACTCCAGGCCCTGCACCCTGAAGCTACAATCTGGGTTCCCATGCCCCTGCAGAGTTAGTTTAAACCCCCCCCAAGAAATGGATTTTGGAATCCAAGTCTGTAACTTCCTGAAAGTGGTAACAAGTGGATAAGGTGGTAAAGAAGGCATACAGCGTATTTTCCTTCGTTGGTCAAAACATTAACTATAAAAGTGAACCAGTCATATTGCAGATTTAGTTAGGCCACAGTTGGAGTTTGTGTAGTTCTTGTGCCAAAGGCTGTGGAGAATTTGGAGAAGATGTAAGATGTTGTCCAGGATGTTGCCTAGATTGGAGAGCTTTAGCTATAAGGAGTAGTTGGACAAACCTGGATTGTTTTCACTTGAGGATCAGTGGCTGAGGGGCTACCAGATAGAAGTTTATAAAATTATTAGAGGCATGAATTGGGTGGATAGTTGGAGTCTTTTGCTCAGGGTTGAAATGTCAAAAACTAGTGGGCCTAGGTTTAAGGTGAGAAGTGGAAAGTTTCAGGGAGATATTGAGACAGGTCTTTTACACAGACTGAAAAAGGTGCCTGGAAAAGGCTGCCAGGGAAGCAGGAGGTAGAAGCAGATATAGTAGCAATGTTTAAGAGGCATTTACACAGACAACGAATAGGCAGGGAATAGAGGGATATGGACCGTGCAGGGATAAAGGTTTTTAGTTTTAAAAAGGCATCATCTGTACTATTCTTTGTTCAGTCCTTTGAGCAGTTTTGATTTCTCCACATTCCTGCATATCTCCGATAACCTTTTACTGTGTTGTTTATCAAATATTGACCTAGCATTGCCTTAAAAGTATTCAAGACAATGTTTCAAAAAATAAACTTTTGAATTAACCACAGCATTCTTTGAGTGTTTACATAATCGGACTTTCTGAGAAAAGGCCGCTATTGCAGTCCTGAAACAATTGACATGACCTCTTCATTTTGACTAATGTGATTTATTTATCCTTTGCCATGGGTCACAGGGGATAACATCAGAAGTCAATACATTGACCACAGGGAGCACGAAAACCGATAGTCCACAGTGAGAGAATATTCAGGTGAAAGGACTTGGAGGTACGAGTACAGCAAACCCCAAAACAGAGGACAGAGAAGAAATTGCCCTCAAAGACACAATGCATTCTGACAACAGCTTTTGTGGTTTAATGGTCAGACCCGAGCTTACATTTCACTTCCTGTTTTCTCAGTATTCAGCTTTGTTTTTCCTGTTCAACTATGGGTTTACTTTGAGTAAGAAATATGTCTGTGGGTGTCAGCTGCTGCCAGTGACAGGGTCTAAAACCCACAAACGAGCATTGAACAGGAACTGATAATGCTGTGGCCTAGAGCCAGATCCAAACATCAACTCCACACTGAGATTAGACCCTCCACTGCAGAGAATCTCATGTAGCCCAGAAAGGGACAGGACTCATGTGGAGAGCAGAGTGGGACAGGGGTCCCATGTATATCAAGGAGGACAGGAGTCACATGTAAAGCAGAGAGGGTCAGGAGTCACCTGTAGAGTGGAGAGGCGCAGGAGTCATGCACATTTCAAGGGGACGAGAGTCCTGTAGAGATCAGAGATGGTTCAGAGTCATGTATAGAACAGAGAGGGACAGGGGTCAAGGATAGGAATGACTGGGACAGGAATCAGGTGTAAACAAGAGTGGGATGAGGGTCACATGTAGAGCAGAGTGGGACAGGACTCATATACAGATAAGAGACAGATGGGAATCGCATGTCGATAAAAGATGGACAGGAGTCACTTATAGATCAGATTAGGACAGGAATGGAGTTGGGAAAGGCACGGTAATTACCTGTAGACCAGAGTTGGGCAAGAGTTGCATACGGACTAAAATTGGTCAGGAATCTTGAATCAACCGGAGAGAATCAGGAACCAAGAATAGAGTGGGATCAAAGTCACACGTAGAGCAGAGAGGGGCAACAATTACTTGTAGAGGAGAGAGAGGCAGAACGCATCTGCAGACCAGAGAAGGACACGAGTCACATATAGATCAGAGTCAGACTGATGTCACATGAAGTCAGGAGAGGGACTGGGGTTCAGGTATAGATCAGGGTGGGAGAGGAGACATGTGTGGACTAAAGAGAGACAGGATTCATGGGACAGGAATTACGTATCTACAAGAGAGTCACATATAGATCAAATTTGGAAGGAGTCACGTGGAGTTAGCAGAGAGTGGGAGTTACCTATAGACCAGAGTTGGACTGGAATCACATATAGTCAAGAGATGGTCTGGAGTCACATATAGACAAGAGAGGAAAGGGAGTTACATATAGTTCAGATTAGGACAGGAGTCATGCAGAGATACAAGACAAATGAATTTCACTTATAGACTAAGAGGGATAGACGGGCAGGGAGGCAGAGAGAGGAACTGGAGTCATGAGTCAAGAATAGATTAGAGTGGGATTGGAATCATATGTGGGAGCCTCATTTAAACCAGAGAGAGACTGTATGATATATAGACCTGAATGGGACAGGAGTTACGAATACACCAGAGGTGGGTGGGAGACATGTACTGATCAGCAGTGAACAGGAGTCACATATGGGTGAGAGAGGGACAGGAGATACGTTTGTAACAGATAGGAGCAAAGTCAGACATAGACTTGAGATGGACAGGAGTCATGCTTTGACTGAAGAAAGCAGTCAAGAATAGACAAGAGAGGGACAGGAGTCACATATAGACTGGTGTTGGTCAGATGTCATGTGAATTCAGGAGAGGAATTGGATTCACCTGTAGAGTAGGGAAGAATAGGAACTAATTTAGGCCATGGTGGGAGGGGTCTCATATTGAGCAGGGAAGGACAGGAGTTACATGTAGAGCAGATTGGGACAGGATTTACGGATAGATCAGAGAAGGATAGTGTGTCTTATAATGTAGTGAGGAGCAGGAGTTATGTGTAATCCTGAGAGGGACAGGACTCACATACGTATAATTGAAATAGTCATTGGATAGACATATGGTAGGCTACTGCAGAAAATACGGAGATATGGCATTGAGGGTGAGTTGGAGGTTTGGATTAGGAATTGGCTGGATGGAAGAAGACAGAGGGTAGTAGTTGATGGCAAAGTTTCTTCATGGAGTGCCGTCACTAGCGGTGTTCCGCAAGGATCTGTTTTGGGACCATTGCTGTTTGTCATTTTTATAAATGACCTGGAAGAGGGGTTAGAAGGTTGGGTGAGCAAGTTTGCGGATGACACGAAAGTCGGAGGAGTTGTTGACAGTGAGGAAGCATGTGGCAGGTTACAGCAGGATATAGAGAAGCTGCAGAGCTGGGCAGAAAGGTGGCAGATGGAATTCAATGTAGCTAAGTGCGAGGTGATTCACTTTGGGAAGAATAACAAAAAGATGGGGTACTGGGCTAATGGTCGGATACTTGGTAGTGTGGATGAGCAGAGGGATCTTGGTGTCCATGTACACAGATCTCTGAAAGTTGCCACCCAGGTAAATAGTGCGGTGAGGAAGGCATATGGCGTACTGGCTTTTATTGGTAGAGGAATTGAGTTCCGGAGTCCTGAGGTCATGATGCAGTTGTATAAGACTCTGGTACGGCCGCATCTGGAATATTGTGTGCAGTTTTGGTCGCCATACTATAGGAAGGATGTGGAGGCATTGGAACGGGTGCAGAGGAGGTTTACCAGGATGTTGCCTGGTATGGAAGGAAAATCGTATGAGGAAAGACTGAGGCACTTGGGGCTGTTTTCACTAGAGAAAAGAAGGTTTAGGGGTGACTTGATTGAGGTGTACAAGATGATTAGGGGGTTAGATAGGGTCGACAGTATGAACCTTTTCCCGCGTATTGAGTCGGGTATTACAAGGGGGCATAGCTTTAAATTAAGGGGGGGTAGATATAGGACTGATGTTAGGGGTAGGTTCTTCACTCAGCGAGTCGTTAGTTCATGGAATGCCCTGCCAGTAACAGTGGTGGACTCTCCCTCTTTATGGGCATTTAAGAGGGCATTGGATAGGTATATGGAGGATAGTGGGTTAGTGTAGTTTAGGTGGGCTTGGATCGGCGCAACATCGAGGGCCCAAGGGCCTGTACTGCGCTGTATTCTTCTATGTTCTATGTTCTAAAAAGGAATAGTGTAGGTTAGATGGGCTTCAGATAGCTTCCACAGGTTGGTGGAACATCAAGGGCTGAAGGCCTGTACTGCGCTGTAGTGTTCTATGTTCTATCTGTATTGGACAGGTGTCACATGAAGACAGAGAGAGGGAAGGGAGTCACCTGTACAGCATGAAGGAATGGGATCATATGTAGACCATGGTGGGACAGGAATCACGTATAGGAGTTACCTTTACAGCAGTGAGGGATCGGCAATGCATATAGATCAGAATTGGACAGGAGTTCTGTTTGAATGAGAGAGCGATGTGAAACACGTATGGAACAGTTAGGGGCAGGAATCAGACATAGACTTGAAATGGACAAGAGTCATGATTCAACTGAAGAAATTGAGCGGTCAAGAATAGATTGGAGAGCGGCAAGAGTTACATATAGATCAGATTTGGTAGGAGTCACGTGGAGTTGGCAGAGGGACAGGAGTTACCTGCAGACTAGAGTTTAACAGGAGTCACATATATCTGTAGACAGTCCAGAATTATATACAAGAGAGGAAAGGGTGTCATGTGTAGGTCAGATTAGGACAGGAGTCACATGGAGATGCAAGAAAGATAGAAGTTATGTATAAACTGAGAGGGATAGACGGACAGGGAGGGATAGAGAGGAACAGAAGTCTGAGTCAAGAATAAACTAACGTGGAGTTGGAGTGACGTATGGGCCAAAGTGGGGCAAAAGCCACAAGGAAAGCAAGAGGCACAACAGTCCTGTATAGAACAGAGAGGGACAGGACTTATATGTAGACTAGGGAGGAAAAGGACTCTGTTGTGGAATGGTGAGTGATAGGAGTTATGTGCAGACCAGTGTGGGACAGGAGTCACATATAGATCAGTGTTGAACAGTGTCACATGAAGTCAAGAGAGCAACTGAGTCACCTGTACTGCAGGAAGGAATGGGATCAAATCTAGTCCTCGGTGTGAAGGAGTCCCAAGTACAGCATAGTTGGACTGTATACAGCAGTAAGTGATGGGGCAAGAGAGTAGCTGCAGTTATGTTATGGGACAGAATTGATGTGAGTCACATACAGAACAGTGAGTGATGGGAGTCAGTATTAAGGAGGTATTGACTCAGATTTTAGGTTGACTATGGAAAAAGATGATGGACAATGAGACTGAGAATAATTAATTCAGGGAAAGCCATTGGAGCAAGAACAGATCTGAGCTTGACAGAGTTGAGTCAAAGTTTTGTGGGAAATACACAAACATAAGAACAGATTACCTTCAAAAAGATGTTTTGGGCAAAGTTAAAGTACATTCCCTCTGAAAAGGAAGGGTAAAAAATAAATCCATCGTTCCGTGGATGACAGAGGACAGAAAAAATAAGAAAAAGTAGTCAGGTGTCAGGAAGTTTGAAAGTGATGGTGTAAAAGAAAATAAGCAATACAAAGGGGGAGCATGAAAAGTAATTGGCAGCTAAAAACAATAAGAAGCTATAGCTATCTAAATAGTGAAAGAAATATAAAAGGCATAGAGCTGATTAGGAATTACTAAGGACATTACACATAAAGGTAGGAGTCATGTCTGATATAGTCAATGAATTCTTTGTAGCTGTCTTTATCAAGGAAGATGTTACCCAGGTCATGAAGAAAGGTGGAGCTTTAGGCAACGTGACCATTTATACAGAGGAGGTATTGAATAGTGATACTGTCACTGGACTAGTAATCCAGAACTTCAAGTTAATGTTCTGGGCCTGTGGTAGACCATGACATTTGAAATCAATAAAATCTGGAATAAAGAGCTGATGCGACTGTGATCATGTAACTGATGTTGACTGTCTTTAGGAAGAAAAGCATCTACTTCACAACTGTCAATAGACAATAGGTGCAGGAGTAGGCCATTCGGCCCTTCGAGCCAGCACCACCATTCATTATGATCATGGCTGATCATCCACAATCAGTATTCTGTTCCTGCCTCATCCCCATAACCCTTGATTCCTCTATCTCTAAGAACTCTATCCATCTCTTTCTTGAAAGTATCCAGTGACTTGGCCTTCACTGCCTCCTGGGCAGAGCATTCCATATATCAACTTCTCTCTGGGTGAAGAAGTTTCTCCTCAACTTTGTTCTAAATGGCCTACCCTTTATTTTTAAACTGTGTCCTTTAGGGAAGGAAATGTACTGTCCTTACTGAGTCTGACCCACGTGTCACTCTAGACCCTCAGCTTGTGGGGACTCTAAATATCTGAATAAGCTTTAAGGGATTGTCAATAAATGCTGGCTCAGCCCTATGTCCGATAAATGCACACATACATGATCTACAGCGCAACAATAAGAAGGTTATAAGACCATAAGACATAGGAGCGGAAGTAAGGCCATTCAGCCCATCGAGTCCACTCCGCCATTCAATCATGGCTGATGGGCATTTCAACTCCACTTACCCGCATTCTCCCCGTAGCCCTTAATTCCTTGTGACATCAAGAATTTATCAATTTCTGCCTTGAAGACATTTAGCGTCCCGGCCTCCACTGTACTCCACGGTAATGAATTCCACAGGCCCACCACTCTCTGGCTGAAGAAATGCCTCTGCATTTCTGTTCTGAATTTACCCCCTCTAATTCTAAGGCTGTGACCACGGGTCCTAGTCTCCTCACCTAACGGAAACAATTTCCTAGCGTCCACCCTTTCCAAGCCATGTATTATCTTGTAAGTTTCTATTAGATCTCCCCTTAACCTTCTAAACTCCAATGAATACAATCCTCAGCCGTTCCTCATATGTTAGACCTACCATTCCAGGGATCATCCGTGTGAATCTCCGCTGGACACGCTCCAGTGCCAGTATGTCCTTCCTGAGGTGTGGGGACCAAAACTGGACACAGTACTCCAAATGGGGCCTAACCAGAGCTTTTTAAAGTCTCAGTAGCACAACAGTGCTTTTATATTCCAACCCCCTTGAGATAATTGACAACATTGCATTCGCTTTCTTAATCACGGACTCAACCTGCACGTTTACCTTTAGAGAATCCTCAACTAGCACTCCCAGATCCCTCTGTACTTTGGCTTTACGAATTTTCTCACCGTTTAGAAAGTAATCTATGCTTCCATTCTTTTTCCCAAAGTGCAAGACCTCGCATTTGCTCACATTGAATTCCATCAGCCATTTCCTGGACCACTCCTCCAAACTGTCTAGATCCTTCTGCAGCCTCCCCACTTTCTCAGTACTACCTGCCTGTCCACCTAACTTTGTATCGTCGGCAAACTTCACTAGAATGCCCCCAGTCCCTTCATCCAGATCATTAATATATAACGTGAACAGCTGCAGCCTCAACACTGAACCCTGCGGGACACCGCTTGTCACCGGCTGCCATTCGAAAAAGAACCTTTAATCCCAACTCTCTGCCTTCTGTTAGACAGCCAATCCTCTATCCATACCAGTAGCTCACCTCGAACACCATGGGCCCTCACCTTGCTCAGCAGCCTCCCATGAGGCACCTTATCAAAGGCCTTTTGGAAGTCTAGGTAGACCACATCCACATCATGGAGACGAGATTGGGGAGTCAGGGAGTCAAAATTGGGGTGTCAGGGAGATGAGAGAGTGCTCAAGGAGATGAGATGGAGGGGTTTCACAGAGATAAGACGAAGGGATCAGGGAGACGAAAGGGGGTGTCAGAGAGATGAAACAAAGGGATCAGGGAGATGAGACAGATGAGTCAGGGAGACGAGATTGCGGGTTAGGGAGACAAGACGGGGGTTAGGGAGACAAGGCAGGGGGTTAGGGTAATGAGGCAGGGGTTTAGAGAGATTCTGATGATCATTAAGGTTATGAGATGGAGTCAGGGCCCACTGGGTGTGTGGAAGGATGACTGGAGATGAGGGGATCCCTGTGTCATGACCTGGGTTGGAGTACCGAGGGTAGGGGGAGGGGGGAGGTGTGAGCATTGCTCTGGAGAACAGAGGAGAACCCACAACCAGTCACCCAGCTGTTGCCTAGCTAGTCCACCCCTCTTCTCTCCCGGTCCCGACTCCATCCCCACAAAGATTGGTGGAATGGTGGATAGTGTCGAGAGCTGTTTTAGGTTGCAATGGGACATTGACAGGATGCAGAACTGGGCTGATAAGAGGCAGATGGAGTTTAACCTAGAAAAGTGTGGAGTGATTCACTTTGGAAGGTCAAAGTTGACGCACATTACAGGGTTAAAGGTAGGATTCTTGGCAGTGTGAAGGAACAGAGGGATCTTGGTGTCCATGTCCATAGATCCCTCAAAGTTGCTACCCAAGTTGATAAGGTTGTTAAGCAGCCATATGGGTGTGTTGGCTTTCATTAGCAGAGGGATAGAGTTCGAAAGCCGTGAGGTTATGTTGCAGCTTTCTAGAACCCTGGTTAGACCACACTTGGAATATTGTGTTCAGTTCTGGTTGCCTCATTATAGGAAAGATGTGAATCTTTAGAGAGGGGGCAGAAGAGATTTACCAGGATGTTGCATGGATTGGAGAGAATGTTTTATGAAGAAAGGTTGAGGGGGCTAGGCTTTTCTCATTGGAGCAAAGAAGGATGAGAGGTGACTTGATAGAGGGGTACAAGGTGATGAGAGGCATAGAGTGGATAGCCAGAGACTTTTTCCCAGGGCGGAAGTGGCCATCATGAGGGGACATAATTTTAAGGTGATTGGAGGAAGGTTTATGGGAGATGTCAGAGGTTGATTCTTTACTCAGAGAGTGGTGGGTGTGTGGAATGCACTGTCATCAGTGGTAGTAGAGTCAGATACATTAGGGAAATTGAAGTGACTCTTGGAAAGGAATATGGAAGATAGTACAATGAAGGGTCTGGAGGTTAGTCTGATCTTAGAGTAGGATAGAAGGCTGACACAACATCAAGGGCTAAAGGACCTGTACTAATCTGTACTGTTCAATGTTGCTTGCTCTATATTCTTCCCCATCTCCGTCAATCCCCTCCCCCCCACCATCCTCTCCCACCTTCTCCCTCTCCCATCTCCTTTCTTCCCACATCCTGGCCTAAACTAATCCTTGTCACCAACCATAGCCTTTCACACATCCCCACTTCAGCTCTGACCAGTCACACCTCACCATCACTCAATGACCTTTCTCCTAAAGAAGTTCTGTTCCCTCACCAGACAACATGATATGTCAGTGTTTATCACTCCTGCCAGGGACCTGGATTCAATCCCACTCTTGGGTGACTGACTGTCAGGAGCTTACACATTCTCCCTGTGTCCGTGTGGGTTCCTTCTAGCGGCTCTGGTCCTCCCACAGTCCAAAGACATGCAGAATACATAGCTTTGTCAGGTTAAATTGCCCTTACAATCCAAGGATGTACAGGCTAGGTGAATTAGCCATGGGAAATATAGGATTATGGAAATAGACAGGATAGGATGCTCTCCAAAGGGTCGGTGGATCCTCGATGGACTGAGTGGCCTCTATCTACACTTTTGGTATTTAATGAGTACTGCAGTATTAGTATTTTAGTGAGGATTAATGTTGTAATAAGAGAATTGCACTTCTCTCTGTGGGAATTCTTGTCAATTACATAGAACGTAGAAAAGTACAGCACAGAACAGGCCCTTAGGCCCACGATGTTGTGCCGAGACCTAATCCTAATGTAAAATATAGTAACTTAACCTATGCACCCCTCAACTCACTGCTATCCATGTGCATGTCCAGCAGTCACTTAAATGTCCTTAATTACTTCACTTCCACCACCGCCGCTCGTAACGCATTCCATGCATTCACAACTCTCTGTGTAAAGAACCTACCTCTGATGTTCTGAACAATTAGAGTAGAAAATTAGGTCAGATTTTATCAATTACTGAAATAGAAATTTTGAGAGATGATTGTTCTGTGTAATATGTTCTTACTTTGTGAATATTTTTCTTTCTTTTGAAGGGAGAAGGTTAGTGCTGGCAGCTGCCCAACAGAAAACAATACATGGAACGATTTTTGAAACTGTACTCCTACCCATGATGCAAAACATCAGTCAGCCAAACGAAGTGTTTAGTTTGGAGTGGAGAGTAATTCAAAATGAGACAGTAAGATCCATCCTCATATTTTCACCCAGTTCCCCCATCCCATATATCTCAGATTCTTTTAAAAACCGAGTGAATTTCTCCCACTCCAAATTGGAGTTATTGCTGAAAAATATCCAGCTGAGTGATGAAGGAATATATGAACTCGAAGCAACAACATCAGATGGAAAATCTACAAAATACTCTGTCATGTTAACAGTTAATGGTAAATTAATTTCACTTCTTTGAATAATCTCAACGTCTGACTCATATCAGAAATTTTCCACATTTATAGATTTCTCTATCTGTAAAAACAACAAAGGTGGTAAAAGGGGGAGGCGTGGCATTGTTAGTCAAGGGTAGTATTACATGGCAGAAAGGACATTTGAAGACTCATCTGCTGAGGTTAGAAACATGAAAGGAAAGGTTGCCCTGTTGGAAGTTTTATACAGCTCCAGAGATATACAGGAAAGGGTAACAAAGATGATTCTGGATAGGAGCGAAGGTAACAGGGTAGTTTTTAATTTTTTTTAGATTAGATTACTTACAGTGTGGAAACAGGCCCTTCGGCCCAACAAGTCCACACCGACCCGCCGAAGCGCAACCTACCCATTTCCCTACATTTACCCCTTTACCTAACACTACGGACAATTTAGCATGGCCAATTCACCTGACTGGACTGTGGACTGTGGGAGGAAACCCACGCAGACATGGGGAGAATGTGCAAACTCCACACAGTCAGTTCCCTGAGTCGGGAATTGAACCCGGGTCTCTGGCACTGTGAGGCAGCAGTGCTAACCACTGTGCCACCGTGCCGCCCACTTTTCTGAATATTGACTGGAAATACTATAGTTCGAGTACTTTAGATGGGTCAATTTTTGACAAATGTGTGCAGGAGAGTTTCTTGATACAGTATGTAGACAGGCCAACAAGGGGTGAGGCCACATTGGATTTGGTACTGAGTAATGAACCAGGCCAGGTGTTAGATTTGGAGGTAGGTGAGCATTTTGGTGATAGTGATCACAATTCGGTTATGTTTACTTTAATGATGGAAAGGGAGAATGGTAATTATGATGTGATTAGGCAAGAATTAGGACACATAGAATGGGGAAAGAAACTGCAGGGGAAGGACACAATTGAAATATGGAGCATATTCAAGGAACAGCTACTCCATGTTCTTGATACATATGTACCTTGTCAGGCAGGGAGAAAGTGGTTGAGTGAGGGAGCTGTGTTTACTTCGGAAGTTGAATCTCTTGTCAAGAGAAAGAAGAAGGCTTATGTGAAGATGAGACATGAGGCTCAGTTAGGGCACTTGAGAGTTACAAGTTAGCCAGGAAAGACCTAAAGAGAGAACTAAGAACAGCCAGGAGGGGACATGAGAAGTCATTGGCAGGTAGGATCAAGGAAAACTCTAAAGCTTTCTATAGGTCTATCAGGAATAAAAGAATGATTAGAGTAAGTTTAGGGCCAATCAAGAACAGTAGTGGGAAGGTTGTGCGGGGAGTTGTGAGTTGTCTACGGGAATAATGTCAGAAAACTGGAGGATAGCCCTTGCTCAAGAAGGGGAGGAGAAACAGCCCTTGTAATTATAGGCCAGTGAGCCTTACTTCAGTGGGTAAGGTAAGGTAAGGTAAGGTAAGGGAACCGTGGTTTACTACAGAAATTGCATCTCTTGTTAAGCGGACGAAAGAGGCTTATGTGATGATGAAACGAGTGGTTCAGATGAGGCAATGGAGAGTTACAAATCAGCTAGGAAGGATTTAAAGAGAGAGTTAAGAAGAACAAAGAGAGGACATGAGCAGTCTTTAGCAAATAGAATGAAGGAGAACCCTAAAGCTTTCTATAGGTATGTGAGGAATAAAAGGATGACTAGGGTAGGAATAGGGCCAGTCAAAGACAGAAGTGGGAAGTTGAGTGTGGACCCTGTGGAGATCGGAAAGGTGCTAATTGAACATTTCTCATCGGTTTTCACTCAGCAAGAGGAGAATATTGTAGAGGAGAAGAACAAGATACGAGATATTAGACTAGAAAGGATCGAGGTTAGTTACAAACAGGTGTTATCAATTCTAGAAGGAGTGAAAGTAGAAAAGTCCCCTGGGTTGGATGGGATTTATCCGAGGATTCTCTGGGAAGCTAGGGAGGAGATAGCAGAGCCTTTGGCTTTGATATTTGAGTTGTCATTGTCTTCAGGTTTAGTACCTGAGGACTGGAGGATTGCAAATGTTGTGTCCTTGTTCAAGAAGGGCAGCAGAGATGACCCAGGTAATTATAGACCAGTGAGCATTACTTCTGTTGTAGGAAAGGTTTTGAAAAGGATTATAAGAGATAAGATTTATAATCATCTAGCAAGCAACAATTTGATTTCAGATAGTCAACATGGTTTCATCAGGGGCAGGTCATGTCTCACAAACCTCATTGAGTTTTTTGAGAAAGTGACCAAGCATGTAGATGAGGGTCGGGCAGTTGGTGTGGTCTACATGGACTTCAGTAAAGTCTTTGATAAGGTTCCACATGGTAGGTTTTTGGAAAAAATGCAGAGGCATGGAATTGAGGGTGATTTAGCAGTTTGGATTAGAAACTGGCTTTCTGAAAGAAGGCAGCGAGTGGTGGTTGATGGAAAATATTCAGCCTGGAGTCCGGTTACTCATGGTGTGCCACAAGGATCTGTTTTGAGACCACTGCTGTTTGTCATTTTGATAAATAACTTAGATGCAGGCACAGGTGGATGGATTAGTAAATCTGCAGACGACTCTAAAGTCGGTGGAATAGTGGACAGTGTGGAAGAATGTTACAGGTTGCAGGGGGACTTGGATTAAGTGTAGAATTGGGCTGAGAGGTGGCAAATGGAGTTCAATGTAACTAAATGTGAGGTAATGCACTTTGGGAAGAATAACAGGAAGGCAGAATACTGGGTCAATGGAAAGATTCTTGGTAGTGTGGATGTGCAGAGGGACCTTGGAGACCACGTACATAGATCCCTGAAAGTTGCCACCCAAGTTGATAGGGTTGTTAAGAAGGCCTATGGTGTGTTAGCTTTTATTGGTAGAGGAATTGAGTTTTGGAGCCATGAGGTCATGTTGCAGCTGTACAAAACTCTGGTGTGGCCACACTTGGAGTATTGCGTGCAGTTCTGGTCACCGCATTTTAGGAAGGATGTGGAGGTTTTGGAATGGGTGCAAAGGAGATTTACTAGGATGTTTTCTGATATGGAGGGATGGTCTTATGAGGAAAGGCTGAGGGACTTGAGGCTGTTTTCGTTAGGGAGTAGAAGGTTGAGAGGTGACTTAATTGAGATATATGAGATGATGAGAGGGTTAGATAGGGTGGATTGTGAGAGTCTATTTCCTCAGATGGCGCTGGCTCACTTGAGGGGACATAGCTTTAAATTGAGGGATGATAGATATAAGACTGATGTCAGAAGTTATTTCTTTACTCACAGCAGTAGGGGTGTGAAACACACTGCCTGGAACAATAGTAGACTCACCAATTTTAAAGGCATTTAAATGGTCATTGGATAAACATATGTATGAGAATGGAATAGTGTAGGTTAGAAGGACTTCAGATTGGTTTCACAGGTCAGTGCAACATCGAGGGCCGAAGGGCCTATACTGCTCTATGGCCTAGGGAAGGGTTTATATAGAAGAGTGTGGTGATGGAAAAGCACAGCCAGTCAGGCAGCATTTGAAGACCAGGAGAATCCCCGTTTCGAGCATAAGCTCTTCATCAGGAATGGGTTTATGGTGCTATTGGGCAGGTTAGATGGACCACACAGAATTACAGAACTGAGAAAGACCATTCATCCCATGTCACGTCTGTGTTTGTCACCTACAACAACTCATGTGCTGTCATTCTCCCACCTTGTCTCATGGTATGGCGTGTTTTCTCTGTCATGACCCACCAGGGAAATTGGGCTGCTACTCATGCCCACTGCTTCAGGGATCATTAGAAACTTTCACCCAGAGAGTGGTGAGCCTGTGGAATTCTTTGGCACAGAAAGAGGTTAATCAAAACATTAACGGTTTAGATATAGTTCTAAAGGTTAAAGGGATCAAAGGTTATGGGGGAGAAAGCAGGAACAGGGCACTGAGTTTGATGGTCAATCATTGTCATATTGAAGAGAACGGCATCCTGAAGTGCCAGAATGGTCTTCTCCTGCTCCTACTAACAATGTTTCCAAGACTCAAGAGATTGACTCTGTTTCTCTGTCCACAGACGCTGAAATGTTAAGTTTCTCCAGCATTCTCTGTGGTTATTACTACAGGGATCAGTATTTACATTCTATCTAAATGACTTAACAGTCACAGAGTGATTCAGCATGGAAACAGGCCCTTCAGTTCAAATTGTGCATACTGACCTAACTAAACTTGTCCCTGCATTTGGACCATAAACCTTTCCTTTCATTTACCTGTCCAAATGTCTTTTACATGTTATAACTGTACCTGCATCTACCATTTCCTCTGGCAGTTCATTCCATACATGCACCAATCTCTGTGTGAAAATGTTGCCCCTCTGTTCCCTTTTAACTCTTTCCCCTCTCACCTTAAAACTACGTCCTCTAGTTTTGAATTCCCCTATCCTAAGGAAAGACCTTTGCTATCCACCCTATATATGTCTCTTGCGATTTTATAGAACCCTACAAGTATTTTGAGGTTATACAGGATGTTGGTGAGGCCTGTTCTGGAGTACTCTCTCCAGTTCTAGAACATAGAACATAGAACAGTACAGCACAGAACAGGCCCTTCAGCCCACGATGTTGTGCCGACCATTGATCCTCATGTAAGGTAAACCTAATGTACGAACCCTCAAATTTCTGTGACTATATGCATGTCCAGCAGGCTCTTAAATATCCCCAATGACCTCGCTTCCACAACTGCATTCCATGCTCTCACAACTCTCTACGTAAAGAACACGCCTCTGACATCCCCTCTATACTTTCCGCCAAACAGCTTAAAACTATGACCCCTCGTGTTAGTCATTTCTGCCCTGGGAAATAGTCTCTGGTTATCAACTCGATCTATGCCTCTCATTATCTTGTACACCTCAATTAGGTCCCCTCTCTTCCTTCTTTTTTCCAATGAAAAAAGTCCGAGCTCAGTCAACCTCTCTTCGTATGATAAGCCCTCCATTCCAGGCAGCATCCTGGTAAACCTCCTCTGAACCCTCTCCAAAGCATCCACATCTTTCCTATAATAGGGCGACCAGAAGTGGACACAGTATTCCAAGTGCTATCTAACCAAAGTTTTATAGAGCTGCAATAAGATCTCACGACTCTTAAACTCAATCCCTCTGTTAATGAAAGCCAAAACACCATATGCTTTCTTAACAACCCTGTCCACTTGGGTGGCCATTTTAAGGGATCTATGTAGGTGCACCCCAAGATCCCTCTGTTCCTCCACACTGCCAAGAATTCTATCCTTAATCTTGTACTCAGCTTTCAAATTCGACCTTCCAAAATGCATCACTTTGCATTTATCCAGGTTGAACTTCATCTGCCACCTCTCAGCCCATCTCTGCATCCTGTCAATGTCCCACTGCAGCCTACAACAGCCCTCTATACTGTCAATGACACCTCCAACCTCTGTGTCATCTGCAAACTTGCTGACCTATCCTTCAATATCCTCATCCAAGTCATTAATAAAAATTACAAACAATAGAGGCCCAAGAACAGACCCCTGTGGAACACCACTCACCACTGACTTCCAGGCAGAATACTTTCCTTCCACTACCACTCGCTGTCTTCTGTCGACCAGCCAATTCTGTATCCAGACAGCTACATTTTCCTGTATCCCATTCCTCCTGACCTTCTGAATGAGCCTACCATAGGGAACCTTATCAAATGCCTTGCTGAAGTCCATATACACCACATCCACCACTCGACCCTCATCAACTTTTCTAGTAACATCCTCAAAGAACTCAATAAGATTTGTGAGGCATGACCTGCCCCTCACAAAGCCATGCTGACTGCATTTAATCAAGCCATGCTCTTCCAGATGGTCATAAATCCTATCGCTCAGAATCCTTTCTAACACCTTGCAGATGACAGATGTGAGACTGACTGGTCTGTAATTGCCAGGGATTTCCCTATTTCCTTTCTTGAAGAGAGGAATTACATTTGCCTCCCTCCAGTCCCCAGGTACGACTCCAGTGGAGAGCGAGGATGCAAAGATCTTTGCAAGCAGCGACACAATCACATTTCTCGCTTCCCAAAGCCGCTGAGGACAAATCTGGTCCGGGCCTGGCGACTTGTCAATCTTAATGTTTGTCAAAATTTTCAGCACATCAGCTTCCTCTATCTCTATCCGTTCCAGCAAGCTTACCTGCTCCTCAATGGTTTCATTTACTACAAGGTCCTTTTCTTTAGTAAAGACAGAAGCAAAAAACTCATTTAGGGCTTCCCCTTCCCCCTCAGACTCCAACACAAATTCCCTATGCTATCCCTTATCGGCCCTACTCTTTCTTTGATCATTCTCTTATTCCTCACATAAGTGTAAAATGCCTTTGGATTCTCCCTAATCCTTCCTGCCAAGCCTTTTTTGTGCCTCCTCCTGGCTCTCCTCAGACCATTTTTGAGCTCCTTCCTCGCTGCCTGTAATCCTCTGGAGCTGAGCAAGATCCTTGCTTCCTCCACCTTATGTAAGCTACCTTCTTTCTTTTGACGAGAAGCTCCTCCGCTCTCGTCATCCAAGGTTCCTTTATCTTACCCCTTCTTGCCTGTCTCAGAGGAGCACATTTATGCATCACTCGCAACAACTGTTGCTTAAACAGTCTCCACATGTCTATAGTGCCCTTTCCATGGAGCAATTGCTCCCAGTCCATGCTTCCCAATGCACGTCGGATAGCATCATAGTTTCCTTTTCCCAATTAAATATCCTCCCATTGTGCCTGCTTCTCTCCTTCCCCATAGCTATGTAGAATGTGAGGCAGTTATGGTCATTATCACCAAAATGCTCTCCCACCATTAGATCTGACACCTGCCCCGGCTCATTGCTGAGCACCAATTCCAAAATGGCCTCTCGCCTCGTCGGCCTGTCAATGTACTGAGTTAGGAAACCCTCCTGAACACACCTTACAAAAACAGCTCCTTCCAAACCATCTGCTCGAAGGAGGTTCCAATCAATATTGGGAAAGTTAAAGTCACCCATTACAGCAACCCTACTACATTCACACTTTTCCAAAATCTGCCGACCTATACTTTCTTCAATCTCCCTGCTGCTATTGGGGGGCCTGTAGTAAACCCCTAAAGAGGTGACTGCTCCCTTACTGTTCCTAATTTCCACCCATACTGACTCAGTAGGCAGACCCTCCTCGACGATGGTAACATCTGTACCAATGGTAAGGAAGGACAGCGGCCTTCCAAAAGTGGCCCCACTAATGTCCCCTACAGCTGAAATATGACGTCCCAGCCCCTGTACTCAATGCTCTGACCAATGAAGGCAAATATACCAAATGCATTCTTCACCACCCTCTCTGCCTGTGATGCCACTTCCAAGAAACTATGAACCTGAACCTCTAGGTTTCTGTTTGACAACACTCCCCAGGTGTCTACCATTAATTTTGTAAGTCCTACCCTGTCTTATCAAACACTTGGACAAAGGGACTGACTGTATTGTTGGCAAATTTGCTGACAGTTTTAAGATTGAGAGGAAAGTGAGTTGTGAGGAGGAAAAAAGCACCTGAAATGGGATCTGGATTAAACAGTCATTGGTATAGAATTGGAATATTGATGAAAACTGAGAAGTGTTGTTAAAGGTCTTGAAAATCTTGCACTTCCCTGAGGAGTATTAGGTAGTGGGAATGTTCTGGACAAGTATTCCCAAGACCCATCCGAATGCTATGGAGAGTGTAGCTGCAAATTTCAAGCTCTAAAATCCAAAGTTCATGAACATAGCTGCACATGGCTCAGGAAAATCATACACAAATTTGCACATGTTACAAGATGTGCATTTCACTTGTTTAACCTGTCCTGTCATGCCTTAAACTTAAACTTAAATATTGAAGTTACTTCACTTATTTTATCTTTCATTACATTCATTTATTTTAACTGACTTTAAAAGTAACTTTTGTACTATTTACCATAGGCTGGAGATTACCCTTACTCACAAATCAGCTGCCTCCCTCTGTCTATAAATTCTCCCAGTGCTCTTTTAGAAATTCCTGTTTTTCAAAATCACTAGACTTGTAACAGTATGCCCAACAGCAGCTGCTCAGCAGCCAATAACTCTTCAAATTTCTTGAGATGACATTCAGACATTTTATTCAAACTCTGACCAGAAGCCCTGGATGTGAGCTTGCTCACAGGTCACCATCAGTCATTGTTCCTCTGTCACTCTCATTCCAATCCAACTGAACAATTACTGACCACTCCTGCTCATCATACAGTCCCTCAGGCACTTCAGCCTGCCCATAGCTTATTGATGATTGGTTTAGGAACATAATTCTTGTTATTTTCTTGTCACAGTTTTAGTTTCATTGGACATCTCTCATCAGTCCCTTTATAGCTCCATTATGGTACCTGATTTCTAGTGAAGTCAAGATTCATTGAATTAAGTTCTATGGAGCTTCTGAGTCAGGCTAGTTTCATCAGTGTTTAGATTGAAATTAGTTCTCCCTGCTTTTGGAATTATTTAACTATAAAAATTAACTATATAAGAATCAGGTAACTCTCAGTTTGCCACTGATTGGGCTGGGGGTGAAAGTCAGTAAAGCTAATAATCTCAAATCCTTTAGTTCCTATTTGGGTGGCTTCAGTAGCTTGTGTTTATCAGGCTTAAGTAGTTTGGAATATTCTGCTCCTTAGACTCTGGATAAAATCTTGTGTCTTCATATCCACAGTTGCTGTCTCTATTCCACACATTGAGATCTTTCCTAAGGTTCCTCAGGTGGGAGACAATGTCACTCTGCAATGCTCCATCCTGGAGGGGAACCTGGTTCATTACAGCTGGTACAGATGTGAGCAATCTCTGTCTGATGGTAAAAACTATCGTATGTCCAAGAACAATCGCTCCTTGACTCTGCTGAACTTGCAGGAAAGTGATGTTGGCACTTACAGATGCCAGGCCAGGAACCACATCAGTATCAAACACAAAGATTTTGTGCTTCAGTTCTGTAGTAAGTATCTTTCCTAAATCATTCAGATCTGATCAATCTCAGCAAGTGAATATCATCATCTTGTTTTTTTCCAGCATCCTAAAACACCTAACAGTACTTATTCTACTTACAAACATCTCCCTTCATACTTTATTCAATGAAGGATACTAGGCAGGTAGGAAGATGAGTTGTGATGATCTAAGAAACCTACAACGTGGTAAAGGTGGGTTCAGTAGTAGGTAAACATCTGGCAAATGGAGTACAATGTGGGCAAGTGTGAAATTATCCATTTGACAGAGGAGTAAAAAAGAAGCATATTATCTAAACGGTGAGAGGTTGCAGAGCTCTGAGATGCAGAGGGATCTGGGTGTCCCAGTTTATGAATAACAGGTTAGTATGTAGGCACAGTGAGTGAAAGATCATAGAGTGTAATGATTTATTGTGAGGAAAACTGAATACAAGAGTAGGAAGATGATGCCTCAGTTCTATAGGGTGGTGGTGAAGCCATACCTGGACAGATACAGTGGACAAGTACATTTTTCAGCTGGTATCCAGGAATGTTCCGGAAGCAGTGTCATTTTATTTGCTGACACCACAGACCTTCCTGTTTGGGAGGGGGGAAGGTGGAAGGGAGGAAGGGAGCAGCTCCCAGATTGTAATTGGTACAAGGCAGAGTGTGTGGGCCCCCCAGTGAATCTGTCACCTTTGACCTTTGCCCTTTTCCTGGGCTGAGCCAAACGGGGCACTCACTACTGTGACTGGGGGACACAAGGAGTGAGTAGGGTTGAGAATGTGGTGAGTGTGGGAATTGCACTAAACTCAGATGGCCCTGAGATGAGAACTGCATTCTGGGAGGAGGGGCCTGCCTCACCCCTTCACCTGAGGCCTACACAGCGAGGCGGGGTCAGCTGCTTTCCTGGCTAATAGGCTTCCTCTCCAACACTAGGTCTTCCAGTGACCTCAGCAAGGTGATAGGTAGCTGGACAGATGGATGGCTGGTGGGTGGAGATGGGAGTAGTGAGTGAGGAGGCTGCAGGGAGAGCCTCACTCTGTGTCTCCATTCCTACTGTGATGTAGTTTATGAGTAATCAGATGAAAAATGTGGGTGTGTCATGGAATTGAAGTGTCACAAGTTTCTGAAAGGATCAGGATCCACTGATTTACAGTAATGATGATCATATTTAAGAAGGAATGTTCCGAGGAAAGGTCACCTCAAACTGAAAGATTAACTCTAATTTCCCTTCACAGATGCTACAAGACTTGCTGAGCTTTTCAAGCAATTTCTATTTTTGTTTCCAAGAGGCAACGGGGGGAGGTGATTGCCTAGCGATATTATCACTAGACTACTAATCCAGAAACTGAGCTAGTGTTCTGGGGACCTGGGTTCAAATCCCACCAGGGCAGGTGGTGGAATTTGAATTCAACAATAATTGGGAAATTAGAATCTGTGAATGACCATTAAACCATTGTTGGAAAAATCCATCTGGTTTATCAATGTGCTTTGGGGAAGGAAATCTGTCACCTTAACTGGTCTGACCTACGTGTGACTCCAGATCCACAACAATGTGGCTGCTCTCTGAAATAGGTGAAAGTGAGGACTGCAGATGCTGGAAATTAGAGTCAAGATTGGAGTGGTGCTGGAAAAGCTCAGCAGGTCAGGCTGCATCCAAAGCCCTGCCCAAAACATCAATTTTCCTGCTCCTCGGATGCAGCCTGACCTGCTGTGCTTTTCCTGCCCTCTGAAATAGCCTAATAAGCCATTCAGTTCAAAGACAACTAGGGACGGTTAATACATGGTGACCAACCAGTGATGCCCACATCCCAAGGAATATTAAAAAGACCTTTGCAGTTCTTTCAGATTTTATTTGTTATGACATGGGTTGTTTTTAGCACAATCACTATTCGCACTTAATCTCAGGCCTATTATCTCAGCACCAACTGCCCATTCTCTGCTACTCTTAGCTCTCATTATCACTGCTTCAGCTTCTCTTCTATCATGGCCTGGCACCTATAATGCCTTCATTTACCTACATGTTTTATTTCTCCATCTGTCTCTCTGAGCTCCATCTCCACCTATCTGCTTACCTCTCCTTCCCACACCATCACCTCTCCCCCCACACATGTGCTGAAAAGTTATTCGGCAGAGTTTTTTCTAGTTGCTGTCAGTTCTGATGAAGTGTCACTGGATCTTTTTCCTGAGATGGTCTGAGTTTCACCAACAATTTCTGTTTGTGTAGTGACCACAAAACAATAAGCTTTAATCTGTAGTTTGAAAGGAGAGGGTAGAATCGGAAGTGACAATATTTCAGTTGAATAAAGGGACCTATGGAGCTATGAGGGAGGACCTGGCCAAAGTTCAATGGTGCAATATCCTAGCAGGGATGGCAGTGGAACAACAATGGCAGGTATTTCTGGGTATAATGCAGAAAATGCAGGATCAGTTCATTCCAAAAAGGAAGAAAGCTCCTAAGGGGAGGCAGGGGTGGCCGTGGCTGACGAGGGAAGTTAAGGACCATATAAAGACAAAAGGGAAAAAGTATAACATAGTAAAGGTGAGTGGGGAATCAGAGGACTGGGAAGCTTTTAAAGAACAACAGAGGATTACTAAGAAGGAAATACGCAAAGAAAAAATAAGGTAAACGAAGGTAAACTGGCCAAAAATATAAAGGGTACTGAAGGAGGTGGCTCGAGAAATCGTGGATGCGTTGGTGATTATTTTCCAGAGTTCGATAGATTCGGGATTAGTTCCTGCAGATTGGAGGGTGGCTAATGTTGTACCACTTTTTAAGAAAAGAGCGAGAGAGAAAACAGAGAATTATAGACCAGTTAGTCTGACCTCAGTGGTGGGAAAAATGCTGGAGTCTATTATAAAGGACAAAATTACGATACATCTGGATAGCAGTAACAGGATAGGTCAGAGTCAGCATGGATTTATGAAGGGGAAATCATGCTTGACTAATCTTCTGGAATTTTTTGAGAATGTAACTCTGAAGATGGACAAGGGAGATCCAGTGGATGTAGTATACCTGGACTTTCAGAAAGCCTTTGATAAAGTCCCACATAGGAGGTTAGTGAGCAAACTTAGGGTGCATGGTATTAGGGGCAAAATACTGACATGGATTGAAAATTGGTTGGCTGACAGGAAACAAAGAGTAGTGATAAACGGCTCCCTTTCGGGATGACAGGCAGTTACCAGTGGTGTGCCGCAGGGATCAGTGCTGGGACTGCAACTTTTTACAATGTACCTTAATGATATAGATGAAGGTATTAAAGGTAATATTAGCAAATTTGATGAAGACACAAAGCTGGGTGGGAGGGTGAAATGTGAGGAGGATGTTAGGAGAAGACAGGGTGACCTGGACAGGTTAGGTGAGTGGATGGATTTGCATGGTAGATGCAGTTTAATGTGGATAAATGTGTGGTTATCCACTTTGGTGGCAAGAACAGGAAGGCAGATTACTACCTAAATGGAGTCAAGTTAGGTAAAGGGGCAGTACAACAAGATCTAGGTGTTCTTGTACATCAGAGCTGAAAATGTGTTGCTGGAAAAGCGCAGCAGGTCAGGCAGCATCCAAGGAGCAGGAGAATCGACATTTCGGGCATGAGCCCTTCTTCAGGAAGGTTCTTGTACACCAGTCAATGAAGGTAAGCAAGTACAGCAGGTAGTGAAGAAGGCTAATAGCATGCTGGTCTTCATAACAAGAGGAATTGAGTATAGAAGCAAAGAGGTCCTTCTGCAGCTGTACAGGACCCTGGTGAGACTGCACCTGGAATATTGTGCGCAGTTTTGGTCTCCAAATTTGAGGGAGTGCAGCGTAGGTTCACAAGGTCAATTCCCGGAATGGCAGGACTATCTTACGCTGAAAGATTGGAGCGACTGGGCTTGTATATGCTTGAGTTTAGAAGGGTGAGAGGGGATCTGATTGAGACGTATAAGATTATTAAAGGATTGGACACTCTGGAGGCAGGAAACATGTTTCTGCTGATGGGTGAGTGCCGAACCAGAGGACACAGTTTAAAAATAAGGGGTAGGCCATTTAGAACAGAGTTGAGGAGAAACTTCTTCACCCAGAGAGTGGTGGGTGTGTGGAATGCTCTGCCCCAGAGGGCAGTGGAGGCCCAGTCTCTGGATACTTTCAAGAAAGAGTTGGATAGAGCTCTTAAGGATAGTGGAATCAAGGGTTATGGGGATAAGACAGGAATAGGATACTGATTGAGGATGATCAGCCATGATCATAATGAATGGTGGTGCTGGCTCGAAGGGCAGAATGGCCTACTCTTGCACCTATTGTCTATGGTCTATTGTCTATTATCCTGAGAGGACTTACAAAGAACAAAATTTACAGCCCAGGAACAGGCCCTTCGGCCCTCCAAGCCTGTGCTGATCCAAATCCACAGTCTAAACCTAACGCCCAATTCCTAAGCATCTGTATCCCTCTGCTCCCCACCTACTCATGCAACTGTCCAGATGCACCTTAAATGAAGCTACCATGTCTGCCTCTACTACCTCTGCCGGCAATGCGTTCCAGGAACCTACCACCCTCTGTGTAAAGTACTTTTCACCTCTCACCTTGAATACATGACCTCTCATTATTGAATCTCTTACCCTGGGTAAAAGCTTATCTCTAACCACCCTGTCTATATCCTTCATGATTTTGTAGACCTCGGTCAGGTCCCCCCTTTTTCTAATGAAAAATTCCTAACCTACTTAACCTCTCTTCATAGCTAGCACCTTCCATACCAGGCAACATCCTCGTAAACCTTCTCTGCACCCTCTCCATGGCATCCACATCCTTTTGGTAATGTAATCAGAACTGTACACAGCGTTCTAAATGCAGCCGAACTAAAGTCTTGTATAATTTTAACATGATGTGCCAGCTCTTATACTCAATAACCCATCCAATGAAGGCAAGCATACCATATGCCTTCTTGACCACTCTGTCTACCTGTGCAGCAACGTTCAGGGTACAGTGGACCTGAAGTCCCAGGTCTCTCTGCTCATCAACTTTTGCTAAGGCTCCTCTGTTTACTTTATAGTTCGCCCTAGAATTGGACCTTCCAAAATGTATCACCTCAGATTTGCCCAGATTGAACTCCACCTGCCACTTCTTCGCCCAACTCTCCAGTCTATCTATATTCTCCTGTATTCTTTGACAGTCCCCTATGCTTTCTGTTACTCCACTAATCTTCGTATCATCTGCACACTTACTGATCATATCACCAATGCCCTCTTCTAGATCATTTATGTATATCACAAACAACAGTGGCCCTAATACTGACCCCTATGAAACACCACTGGTCACCTTTCTCCATTTTGAGAAACTCCCTTCAACTACTACTCTCTGTCTCCTGTTGCTCAACCAGTTCTTTATCACCCTGCACACCCTGCACATCATGTGGCTTCACTTTCTCCATTAGTCTTCAATGGGGAACCTTATCAAATGCCTTACTAAAGTCCATGTATATGACATCTACAGCCCTTCCTTCATCTAACAACTTGATCACTTTCTCAAAGAACTCTATTAAGTTGGTAAGGCATGATCTACCCCACACAAAACCATGTTGCCTAACACAGATAAGCCCATTCATTTCCAAATATAAATAGATTCTATCCCTCAGTACCTTCTCCAGCAACCTTCCCACCACTGATGTCCAGTTCACTGGTCTGTAGTTACCTGGAATATCCCTACTACCCTTCTTGTACAGGGGACAACATTAGCGACTCTCCAGTCCTCCGGCACTTCATCTGTGTTTAAGGATGCTCCAAAGATGTCTGTCAGGGCCCCAGCTATTCCCTCTCTCGCCTCCCTCAGCAACCTGGGATAGATCCCATCTGGTCCTGGGGATTTATCCACCTTAATATCCTTTAGCCTACGCAATACATCTTCCCTCCTTATGTCAACATGATACAGAGTAAACAAACATCTATCTCTCATCTCAACATTCATCATATCCCTCTCCTCAGTGAACACTGATGCAAAGTAATTATTGAGAATCTCACCCATTTTCTCAGGTTCGATACACAACCTTCCTTCCTTATCCTTTAATGGACCAACCCTTTCTCTAGTTACCATCTTGCTTCTTATATATAAATAAAAGGCCTTGGGATTCTCCTTAATTCTGCTTGCTAAAGTTATTTCATGACCCTTTTAGCCCGCTCGATTCCTCGTTTAAGATTGGTCCTACTCTCCTGATATTCCTCCAAGGCCCATTCTGTCCTTACCTGCCTGGACATTATGTATGCTTCCCTTTTCCCCTTGGCTAGGTGTACGATTTCTCCTGTCATCCACGGTTCACGAATCTTGCCTTTCCTATCCCTTGTTTTCAAAGGGACATACCTATCCTGTAATATCTTTAACCTATCTTTGAAAGCCTCCCACATATCAAATGTGGACTTCCCTTCAAATAGCTGCCCCCAATCCACATTTCCCAGTTCCTGCCTAATTTTGATATAATTGGCCTTGGCCCAGTTTATTACTCTTCCCTTAGGACCACTCTTATCTTTGTCTATGAGTCTTCTAAAACTTACAGAATTGTGGTCACTATTCCCAAAGAAATCCCCACTGCAACTTGCAATGCCTGGCCTGGCTCATTCTCCAACACCAGGACCAATATGGCCCCTTCCCTCGTTAGACTATCGACATACTTCTCTAGAAAACTCTCCTGGATGCTCCTTACAAATTCTGCCCCATCAGACCTCTGACACTAAGTCTATCCCAGTCAACATTGGGAAAATTAAAATTGCCCATCACCACCACCCTGTTGTCTCTGCATCTTTCCATAATCTGTTTCCCTATTTGTTCTTCTACCTCATGCTCACTGTTGGGAGGCCTGTAGTACAGCCCCAACAATGTAACTGCACTCTTCTTATTTCTCAGGTCTACCCATAATGCCTTACTGCCTAAACCTTCCATAGTGTCCTCCTTTAGCACAGCCGTGATATCGTCCCTGACCAGCAATACAACTCCTTCTCCCCCTTTTACTTCCCTCCTTGTCCTGTCTGAAGCATCTGGAACATTTAGTTGCCAATCATGCCCTTCTTTCAACCAAGTCTCTGCGATCACAATAACATCATACTCCTTGGCACCAATCCAAGCCCTAAGTTCGTCTGCCTTACCCACAAACATTAAAGCATATGCACTTCAGACCACCAGTTCCTTTGCCTTCATCTGCTCTCTGCCTACTCTTCCCTTTGGTAATGCTAACTACATGATCCGTACAGTCTCTAGTTTCCACCTCACTGTCTACTCGTTTTCTCTTCTGGTTTCCAGCCCCCTGCCACATTAGTTTAAACCCACCCCAACAGCAGTGGCAAAAACTCCCCCAAGGACATTAATTCCAGTCTGGTTCAGGCATAGATCATTCATAGTCTGGTTCAGGTGTAGACTTCCTGTGTAGAAGTGGAAAATTTTGGAATTGGGGTCATACTTCAAAGTAAGGGGATGCCCATTTAAAACAGATTTTTAAATATTCACTCAGATAGTTGAAAGTCTTTTGAACTCTTTTCCTGTAAAGTCAGTGAAAACAGAGTCCTTAAATGTTTTTAAGGAAGCGGTAGGTGTATTTTTGCTAATTAAGAGGGTATGAAAGGTCATCCAAGGGTATGCAAGAATGCAAGGACTTGAGGTTACGTTTAGGGCAGCCATAATCATTTTGCGTGATAGAGCAGGTTTGATGGGCAGAGTGGCCTAACCCTGCTCTTAAATTGTCTGTTCATATGAACCAAGTGCTCAAGATTTACCATGACATTCGGTTGATCCCATTATGACTATGGGCTGTAATCATCCAGGCATTTTTCTGTGCACTGGGAGAGTACCCCCATGACGTTTAACACTACATTGGCAGTGCAACCCCATGACCTTTAATACCATACTAGCAGTGCAATCCCATGACCTATGACTATACACTGGCAGTGTAACCCATGACCTTTAACTATACACTGGCAGTGTAACCCCATGACCTTTGACTATACACTGGCAGTGTAACATTATAGCCTTCAACACGAGACTGGCAGGGTATTATGATGACCTTTGACTTTACACTGGGAGAGTAACCTAATGACCTTTGACATTACACTGACAAGGTCACGTGATGACTACAGTGATTGTAATAGAACATAGAACACGATGTTGTGCCGAGGTTTAATCCTAATGTAAAATATAATAATTTACCTACACACCCGTCAACTCACTGCCATCCATATGATGTCAAAGATTCTCCACAAGTAAATAAAGGGTGATTTGGTGACAGGATACCAGCCTCTGCAGAGTTATTTCAGTGGTGATGAGGAAAAGAATCATGCACCTGAACAAATTCACTCGCAAGAGTTGTCTTTGAGTTGGGGAAAGCATTTCTGGCATCATGCTGTTATTTGGGAAGCTTGACTCATTCACTGCTGCTGCCAAAGCCTGGGTCCAGTATGTGGAAAGAATGCTTTATTTTTTCCAGACGAATAACTTTGGGGGCAGATGAAAAGCAATAAATACTTCTAACAGTGTGCAGACTCACGGCTTTTTCAATTATTAGTTGCCTTACCTTCCCTGAGGCACCAAATATTAAAATCTTTCAAAGGCTGATGGATTAGTTAAGGAATATTATGATCCCAACCTTCCTCTAATTCTGAGACCGCTGTTGGTTTTACTCAGCAATTTGAATCCTGGGAACATAGAACATAGAACATAGAAGAATACAGCGCAGTACAGGCCCTTTGGCCCTCGATGTTGCGCCGATCCAAGCCCACCTAACCTATACTAACCCACTATCCTCCATATACCTATCCAATGCCCGCTTAAATGCCCATAAAGAGGGAGAGTCCACCACTGCTACTGGCAGGGCATTCCATGAACTTACGACTCGCTGAGTGAAGAACCTACCCCTAACTTCAGTCCTATATCTACCCCCCCTTAATTTAAAGCTATGCCCCCTTGTAATACCCGACTCCATACGTGGGAAAAGGTTCACACTGTCAACCCTATCTAACCCCCTAATCATCTTGTACACCTCAATCAAGTCACCCCTAAACCTTCTTTTCTCTAATGAAAACAGCCCCAAGTGTCTCAGTCTTTCCTCATACGATCTTCCTTCCATACCAGGCAACATCCTGGTAAACCTCCTCTGCACCCGTTCCAGTGCCTCCACATCCTTCCTATAGTATGGCGACCAAAACTGCACACAATATTCCAGATGCGGCCGCACCAGAGTCTTATACAACTGCATCATGACCTCAGGACTCCGGAACTCAATTCCTCTACCAATGAAAGCCAGTACGCCATATGCCTTCCTCACCGCACTATTTACCTGGGTGGCAACTTTCAGAGATCTGTGTACATGGACACCAAGATCCCTCTGCTCATCCACACTACCAAGTATCCGACCATTAGCCCAGTACCCCATCTTTTTGTTATTCTTCCCAAAGTGAATCACCTCACACTTAGCTACATTGAATTCCATTTGCCACCTTTCTGCCCAGCTCTGCAGCTTCTCTATATCCTGCTGTAACCTGCCACATCCTTCCTCACTGTCAACAACTCCTCCGACTTTCGTATCATCCGCAAACTTGCTCACCCAACCTTCTAACCCCTCTTCCAGGTCATTTATAAAAATGACAAACAGCAATGGTCCCAAAACAGATCCTTGCGGAACACCGCTAGTGACGGCACTCCATGAAGAAACTTTGCCATCAACTACTACCCTCTGTCTTCTTCCATCCAGCCAATTCCTAATCCAAACCTCCAACTCACCCTCAATGCCATATCTCCGTATTTTCTGCAGTAGCCTACCATGGGGAACCTTATCAAACGCCTTACTAAAATCCATATATACCACATCTACCGCTTTCCCCTCATCAACCTCCTTCGTCACCTTTTCAAAGAATTCAATAAGGTTTGTGAGGCACGACCTGCCCTTCACAAAACCATGCTGACTATCCTTGATCACATTATTCCTATCCAGATGTGCATAAATCCTATCCCTTACAATTCTCTCTAAGACTTTGCCCACAACAGAAGTGAGACTCACCGGCCTATAGTTACTAGGGTTATCCCTACTCCCCTTTTTGAACAAGGGAACCACATTTGCTATCCTCCAGTCTTCTGGCACTACTCCTGTAGACAAAGAGGACATAAAAATCAAGGCCAATGGCTCTGCAATCTCCTCCCTTTCTTCCCAGAGAATCCTAGGATAAATGCCATCAGGCCCAGTGGACTTATCTATTTTCACCTTTTCCAGGATTTCCAACACCTCTTCTCTACATACCTCAAAGCCATCCATTCTACTTATTTGTGACTCAGTATTCACATCGACGACAATGCCCTGTTCCTGAGTAAATACTGAAGAAAAGTATTCATTCAGTGTCTCCCCAATCTCTTCTGCCTCCACACGCAACTTCCCACTACTATCCTTGACTGGACCTATTCCTACCCTAGTCATTCTTTTATTCTTAACATACCTATAGAAAGCCTTAGGGTTTTCCCTAATCCTACCGACTAAGGACCTTTCATGTCCCCTCCTTGCTGCTCTTAGCTCTCTCTTCAGGTCCTTCCTGGCTACCTTATAACTCTCAATCGCCCCAATTGAACCTTCACGTCTCATCTTGAGATAGGCCGCCCTCTTCCATTTAACAAGGGATTCCAATTAAACTTATTAAACCACGGCTCCCTCGCACGACCCTTTCCTCCCTGCCTGACAGGTACATAATTATCAAGGACACTCAATAGTTGCTCCTTGAACAAGCTCCACATATCATTTACACTCTTGCCTTGGAGTCTACTTTTCCAAGCCACACATCCTAAGTCATGCCTCACCGCATCATAATTTCCCTGACCCCAGCTATAACTCTTGCCCTGTAGTACACACTTATCCCTCTCCATCACGAGAGTAAAAATCACCGAATTATGGTCACTATCCCCAAAGTGCTCACCTACCTCTAATTCTAACACCTGGCCTGGTTCGTTACCCAGAACCAAATCCAGTATGGCCTCACCTCTTGTTGGCCTGTCTACATATTGTGTCAAATCGATATGCAGGATTTTTGACAAGGTTTGGAGGACTAGGAGAGGCATGTGATTTTGGTTTAACCCTGAATGAAATGTTGAGAGACCATTTGGTATGTGGGATTAATGACGTAACCATGTAAAAGCACCTAGTAGCTGAAGACCAACTGGAATTCAAACAGGCACTGCAATGTGATTCATTATTGGAAAATGCAGCAAGTGGAGCATATGTGTTACAGGGTCCGCTGATGGAAGTGTACACCTTTTCCAGTCTGACTGAGCTTGGGGAGCTCAACCTCGTTGAAGGAAATAGCATAGCCTCACTTAGGACATATCCTGAACAAAGGGATACGAGGTCAGCCCAGAGCAAAACCCCAAAATAAAAACAAGCCGCGGCCAGTTAGATAAGATTTGCTGCCAGTATGCGGATTTGAGACAGCAAAACAGTCTCACTTGACATAAATTGAATATGAGAACTGATAGACTGGTATCCAGGACAATGCACACCCTGTAAAGTCCACCTACTGCTGGTTAGGATCACTTCAATTGCTTGCTTAACAACATCCAAATCAGAACTAATCAAAATAAACATCTGATTAAATGGTCACCCAGTTCTAAGTTGGTGTAGATGTTTCAGTGATCGCAGAACCAGTCTTGAACAAAATTTGTTCTGGACTCCAAACCTTTAGTTTGATAGACTGAGAACCTATATATGGGGAACCTTTACAGATTAAGGGGACAAGTTCAGTTCCCGTTTCTTATGAGAAGCAGCTGGTTCAATTACCACTGGTTGTAGTAAAAGGGGTGGCCAAAGCCTGATGTGATGAAATTGGTTGAGAAACATTCTCTTTGATTGGCTCAAGATTTTTCAATTCAAAAATGGCTGCCTGAGTGAAGTTAGCCTTGTGGTATTATCAGTACTAAGAGTGGTATTATTGGTACTAACAGTGGTATTATCTGTACTAACAGTGGTATTAGCGGTACTAACAGTGGTATTATCGGCCCTAACATTGGTATTATCGGCCCTAACATTGGTATTATTGGCACGAACAGTGGTATTATCAGTACTAACAGTGGTAATATCGGTACTAACAGTGGTATTATCGGCCCTAACATTGGTATTATCGGCCCTAACAGTGGTATTATCAGTACTAACAGTGGTAATATCGGTACTAACAGTGGAATTATTGGTACTAACAGTGGTATTATCGGCCCTAACAGTGGTATTATCAGTACTAACAGTGGAATTATTGGTACTAACAGTGGTATTAGCGGTACTAACGGTGGTATTATCGGCCCTAACAGTTGTATTATTGGCCTTAACAGTGGTGTTATCAGTACTAACAGTGGTATTGTCAGCCCTAACAGTGGTATTATTGGCACTAACAGTGGTATTATTGGCCCTAACATTGGTGTTATCAGTACTAACAGTGGTATTATCGGCCCTAACAGTGGTATTATCAGCCCTAACATTGGTATTATTGGTACTAACAGTGGTATTATCGGCCGTAACAGTGGTATTATCGGTACTAACAGTGGTATTATCGGTACTAACAGTGGTATTATCAGCCCTAACATTGGTAATATCGGTACTAACAGTGGTATTATTGGTCCTAACAGTGGTATTATCAGTACTAACAGTGGTATTATTGGTACTAACAGTGGTATTATCAGCCCTAACAGTGGTATTATCAGTACTAACAGTGGTATTATTGGTACTAACAGTGGTATTATCAGCCCTAACATTGGTAATATTGGTACTAACAGTGGTATTATTGGTACTAACAGTGGTATTATCGGTACTAACAGTGGTATTATCGGTACTAACAGTGGTATTATTGGTACTAACAGTGGTATTATCAGTACTAACAGTGGTAATATTGGCACTAACAGTGGCATTATCGGTACTAACAGTGGTAATATCGGTACTAACATTTGTAATATCGGTACTAACAGTGGTATTATCGGCCCTAACATTGGTATTATCGGCCCTAACAGTGGTAATTTCGGTACTAACAGTGGAATTATTGGTACTAACAGTGGTATTATCGGCCCTAACAGTGGTATTATCAGTACTAACAGTGATAATATCGGTACTAACAGTGGAATTATTGGTACTAACATTGGTATTATTGGTACCAACAATAGTATTATCGGCCCTAACAGTGGTATTATCAGTACTAACAGTGGTATTATCAGTACTAACAGTGGAATTATTGGTACTAACAGTGGTATTATCGGCCCTAACAGTGGTAATATCGGTACTAACAGTGGAATTATTGGTACTAACAGTGGTATTATCGGTACTAACAGTGGTTTTCTTGGTACTAACAGTGGTATTAGCGGTACTAACGGTGGTATTATCGGCCCTAACGGTGGTATTATCGGTACTAACAGTGGTATTATTGGTACTAACAGTGGTACTTTCGGTACTAACAGTGGTATTATTGGTACTAACAGTGGTATTATCTGTACTAACATTGGTATTAGCGGTACTAACGGTGGTATTATCGGTACTAACAATGGTATTATCGGCCCTAACAGTTGTATTATTGGCCTTAACAGTGGTATTATCAGTACTAACAGTGGTAACATTGGTACTAACAGTGGTATTATCGGTACTAACAATGGTATTATTGGCCCTAACAGTGGTATTATCGGCCCTAACAGTGGTGTTATCAGTACTAACATTGGTAATATTGGTACTAACAGTGGTAATATTGGTACTAACAGTGGTATTATCGGTATTAACAGTGGTATTATTGGTACTAACAGTGGCATCATTGGCCCTAACAGTGGTATTATCAGTACTAACAGTGGAAAAATCAGTACTAACAGTGGTACTATCGGTACTAACAGTGGTATTATCGGTACTAACAGTGGTATTATTAGCCCTAACAGTGGTATTATCAGCCCTAACATTGGTATTATTGGTACTAACAGTGGTATTATCGGCCGTAACAGTGGTATTATTGGTACTAACAGTGGTATTATCAGCCCTAACAGTGGTATTATCGGCCCTAACAGTGGTATTATCAGTACTAACAGTGGTATTATTGGTACTAACAGTGGTATTACCAGTACTAACAGTGGTATTATTGGCCCTAACAGTGGTATTATCGGCCCTGACAGTGGTATAATCGGCCCTAACAGTGGTATTATTGGTCCTAACAGTGGTATTATCAGTACTAACATTGGTATTATTGGTACTAACAGTGGTACTATTGGTACTAACAATGGTATTATTAGTACTAACAATAGTATTATCAGAACTAACAGTGGTATTATTGGCCCCAACAGTGATATTATCGGCCTGAACTGTGGTATTATTGGTACTAACAGTGGTATTATTGGTACTAACAGTGGTATTATCGGCCGTAACAGTGGTATTATTGGTACTAACAGTGGTATTATTGGTACTAACAGTGGTATTAACGGCCGTAACAGTGGTATTATCGGTACTAACAGTGGTATTATCGGTACTAACAATGGTATTATCGGCCCTAACAGTGGTATTATTGGTACTAACAGTGGTATTATCAGTACTAACAGTGGTATTATTGGCCCTAACAGTGGTATTATCGGTACTAACAGTGGTATTATTGGTATTAACAGTGGTATTATCCGCCCTAACAGTGGTATTATTGGTACTAACAGTGGTAATATCGGCCCTAACAGTGGCATTATCGGTACTAACAATGGTATTATTGGTACTAACAGTGGTATTATCGGCCTGAACAGTGGTATTATCGGTACTAACAGTGGTATTATCGGTACTAACAGTGGTATTATTGGTCCTAACAGTGGTATTATCGGCACTAACATTGGTATTATTGGTACTAACAGTAGTATTATCGGCCCTAACAGTGGTATTATCAGTACTAACAGTGGTATTATTGGTACTAACAGTGGTATTATTGGTACTACCAGTGGTATTATCGGTATTAAAAGTGGTATTATTGGTACTAACAGTGGTATTATCGGTACTAACAGTGGTATTATCGGTACTAACAGTGGTATTATTGGTACTAACAGTGGTATTATCAGTACTAACAGTGGTAATATTGGCACTAACAGTGGCATTATCGGTACTAACAGTGGTAATATCGGTACTAACATTTGTAATATCGGTACTAACAGTGGTATTATCGGCCCTAACATTGGTATTATCGGCCCTAACAGTGGTAATTTCGGTACTAACAGTGGAATTATTGGTACTAACAGTGGTATTATCGGCCCTAACAGTGGTATTATCAGTACTAACAGTGATAATATCGGTACTAACAGTGGAATTATTGGTACTAACATTGGTATTATTGGTACCAACAATAGTATTATCGGCCCTAACAGTGGTATTATCAGTACTAACAGTGGTATTATCAGTACTAACAGTGGAATTATTGGTACTAACAGTGGTATTATCGGCCCTAACAGTGGTAATATCGGTACTAACAGTGGAATTATTGGTACTAACAGTGGTATTATCGGTACTAACAGTGGTTTTCTTGGTACTAACAGTGGTATTAGCGGTACTAACGGTGGTATTATCGGCCCTAACGGTGGTATTATCGGTACTAACAGTGGTATTATTGGTACTAACAGTGGTATTATCAGTACTAACATTGGTATTAGCGGTACTAACGGTGGTATTATCGGTACTAACAATGGTATTATCGGCCCTAACAGTTGTATTATTGGCCTTAACAGTGGTATTATCAGTACTAACAGTGGTAACATTGGTACTAACAGTGGTATTATCGGTACTAACAATGGTATTATTGGCCCTAACAGTGGTATTATCGGCCCTAACAGTGGTGTTATCAGTACTAACATTGGTAATATTGGTACTAACAGTGGTAATATTGGTACTAACAGTGGTATTATCGGTATTAACAGTGGTATTATTGGTACTAACAGTGGCATCATTGGCCCTAACAGTGGTATTATCAGTACTAACAGTGGAAAAATCAGTACTAACAGTGGTACTATCGGTACTAACAGTGGTATTATCGGTACTAACAGTGGTATTATTAGCCCTAACAGTGGTATTATCAGCCCTAACATTGGTATTATTGGTACTAACAGTGGTATTATCGGCCTGAACTGTGGTATTATTGGTACTAACAGTGGTATTATTGGTACTAACAGTGGTATTATCGGCCGTAACAGTGGTATTATTGGTACTAACAGTGGTATTATTGGTACTAACAGTGGTATTAACGGCCGTAACAGTGGTATTATCGGTACTAACAGTGGTATTATCGGTACTAACAATGGTATTATCGGCCCTAACAGTGGTATTATTGGTACTAACAGTGGTATTATCAGTACTAACAGTGGTATTATTGGCCCTAACAGTGGTATTATCGGTACTAACAGTGGTATTATTGGTATTAACAGTGGTATTATCCGCCCTAACAGTGGTATTATTGGTACTAACAGTGGTAATATCGGCCCTAACAGTGGCATTATCGGTACTAACAATGGTATTATTGGTACTAACAGTGGTATTATCGGCCTGAACAGTGGTATTATCGGTACTAACAGTGGTATTATTGGTCCTAACAGTGGTATTATCGGCACTAACATTGGTATTATTGGTACTAACAGTAGTATTATCGGCCCTAACAGTGGTATTATCAGTACTAACAGTGGTATTATTGGTACTAACAGTGGTATTATTGGTACTACCAGTGCTATTATCGGTATTAAAAGTGGTATTATTGGTACTAACAGTGGTATTATCGGTACTAACAGTGGTATTATCGGTACTAACAGTGGTATTATTGGTACTAACAGTGGTATTATCAGTACTAACAGTGGTAATATTGGCACTAACAGTGGCATTATCGGTACTAACAGTGGTAATATCGGTACTAACATTTGTAATATCGGTACTAACAGTGGTATTATCGGCCCTAACATTGGTATTATCGGCCCTAACAGTGGTAATTTCGGTACTAACAGTGGAATTATTGGTACTAACAGTGGTATTATCGGCCCTAACAGTGGTATTATCAGTACTAACAGTGATAATATCGGTACTAACAGTGGAATTATTGGTACTAACATTGGTATTATTGGTACCAACAATAGTATTATCGGCCCTAACAGTGGTATTATCAGTACTAACAGTGGTATTATCAGTACTAACAGTGGAATTATTGGTACTAACAGTGGTATTATCGGCCCTAACAGTGGTAATATCGGTACTAACAGTGGAATTATTGGTACTAACAGTGGTATTATCGGTACTAACAGTGGTTTTCTTGGTACTAACAGTGGTATTAGCGGTACTAACGGTGGTATTATCGGCCCTAACGGTGGTATTATCGGTACTAACAGTGGTATTATTGGTACTAACAGTGGTACTTTCGGTACTAACAGTGGTATTATTGGTACTAACAGTGGTATTATCTGTACTAACATTGGTATTAGCGGTACTAACGGTGGTATTATCGGTACTAACAATGGTATTATCGGCCCTAACAGTTGTATTATTGGCCTTAACAGTGGTATTATCAGTACTAACAGTGGTAACATTGGTACTAACAGTGGTATTATCGGTACTAACAATGGTATTATTGGCCCTAACAGTGGTATTATCGGCCCTAACAGTGGTGTTATCAGTACTAACATTGGTAATGTTGGTACTAACAGTGGTAATATTGGTACTAACAGTGGTATTATCGGTACTAACAGTGGTATTATTGGTACTAACAGTGGCATCATTGGCCCTAACAGTGGTATTATCAGTACTAACAGTGGTAATATCAGTACTAACAGTGGTACTATCGGTACTAACAGTGGTATTATCGGTACTAACAGTGGTATTATTAGCCCTAACAGTGGTATTATCAGCCCTAACATTGGTATTATTGGTACTAACAGTGGTATTATCGGCCGTAACAGTGGTATTATTGGTAATAACAGTGGTATTATCAGCCCTAACAGTGGTATTATCGGCCCTAACAGTGGTATTATCAGTACTAACAGTGGTATTATTGGTACTAACAGTGGTATTATCAGTACTAACAGTGGTATTATTGGCCCTAACAGTGGTATTATCGGCCCTGACAGTGGTATAATCGGCCCTAACAGTGGTATTATTGGTCCTAACAGTGGTATTATCAGTACTAACATTGGTATTATTGGTACTAATAGTGGTACTATTGGTACTAACAATGGTATTATCAGTACTAACAATAGTATTATCAGAACTAACAGTGGTATTATTGGCCCCAACAGTGATATTATCGGCCTGAACTGTGGTATTATTGGTACTAACAGTGGTATTATTGGTACTAACAGTGGTATTATCGGCCGTAACAGTGGTATTATTGGTACTAACAGTGGTATTATTGGTACTAACAGTGGTATTATCGGCCGTAACAGTGTATTATCGGTACTAACAGTGGTATTATCGGTACTAACAATGGTATTATCGGCCCTAACAGTGGTATTATTGGTACTAACAGTGGTATTATCAGTACTAACAGTGGTAATATCGGCCCTAACAGTGGCATTATCGGTACTAACAATGGTATTATCGGTACTAACAGTGGTATTATCGGCCTGAACAGTGGTATTATCGGTACTAACAGTGGTATTATTGGTATTAAAAGTGGTATTATCGGCCCTAACAGTGGTATTATTGGTACTAACAGTGGTATTATCGGCCCTGACAGTGGTATAATCGGCCCTAACAGTGGTATTTTTTGTCCTAACAGTGGTATTATCAGTACCAACATTGGTATTATTGGTACTAACAGAGGTACTATTGGTACTAACAGTGGTATTATCAGTACTAACAATAGTATTATCAGTACTAACAGTGGTATTATTGGCCCCAACAGTGATATTATCGGCCTGAACAGTGGTATTATCGGTACTAACAGTGGTATTATTGGTACTAATAGTGGTATTATTGGTCCTAACAGTGGTATTATCGGTACTAACAGTGGTATTATTGGTACTAACAGTGGTATTATGGTACTAACAGTGGTATTATCGGTCCTAACAGTGGTATTATCGGCACTAACATTGGTATTATTGGTACTAACAGTAGTATTATCGGCCCTAACAGTGGTATTATCAGTACTAACAGTGGTATTATTGGTACTAACAGTGGTATTATCAGCCCTAACAGTGGTATTATTGGTACTAACAGTGGTATTATCGTCCCTAACAGTGGTATTATTGGTACTACCATTGGTATTATCGGTATTAAAAGTGGTATTATCGGCCCTAACAGTGGTATTATTGGTACTAACAGTGGTATAATCGGCCCTAACAGTGGTATTATCGGCCCTGACAGTGGTATAATCGGCCCTAACAGTGGTATTATTGGTCCGAACAGTGGTATTATCAGTACTAACATTGGTATTATTGGTACTAACAGTGGTACTATTGGTACTAACAATGGTATTATCAGTACTAACAATAGTATTATCAGAACTAACAGTGGTATTATTGGCCCCAACAGTGATATTATCGGCCTGAACTGTGGTATTATTGGTACCAACAGTGGTATTATTGGTACTAACAGTGGTATTATCGGCCGTAACAGTGGTATTATTGGTACTAACAGTGGTATTATTGGTACTAACAGTGGTATTATCGGCCGTAACAGTGGTATTATCGGTACTAACAGTGGTATTATCGGTAATAACAATGGTATTATCGGCCCTAACAGTGGTATTATTGGTACTAACAGTGGTATTATCAGTACTAACAGTGGTATTATCCGCCCTAACAATGGTATTATCGGTACTAACAGTGGTATTATTGGTATTAACAGTGGTATTATCCGCCCTAACAGTGGTATTATTGGTACTAACAGTGGTAATATCGGCCCTAACAGTGGCATTATCGGTACTAACAATGGTATTATCAGTACTAACAGTGGTATTATCGGCCTGAACAGTGGTATTATCGGTACTAACAGTGGTATTATCGGTACTAACAGAGGTATTATTGGTCCTAACAGTGGTATTATCGGCACTAACATTGGTATTATTGGTACTAACAGTAGTATTATCGGCCCTAACAGTGGTATTATCAGTACTAACAGTGGTATTATTGGTACTAACAGTGGTATTATCGGTACTAAAAGTGGTATTATTGGTACTACCAGTGGTATTATCGGTATTAATAGTGGTATTATCGGCCCTAACAGTGGTATTATTGGTACTAACAGTGGTATTATCGGCCCTGACAGTGGTATAATCGGCCCTAACAGTGGTATTTTTTGTCCTAACAGTGGTATTATCAGTACCAACATTGGTATTATTGGTACTAACAGAGGTACTATTGGTACTAACAGTGGTATTATCAGTACTAACAATAGTATTATCAGTACTAACAGTGGTATTATTGGCCCCAACAGTGATATTATCGGCCTGAACAGTGGTATTATCGGTACTAACAGTGGTATTATTGGTACTAATAGTGGTATTATTGGTCCTAACAGTGGTATTATCGGTACTAACAGTGGTATTATTGGTACTAACAGTGGTATTATGGTACTAACAGTGGTATTATCGGTACTAACAGTGGTATTATCGGTCCTAACAGTGGTATTATCGGCACTAACATTGGTATTATTGGTACTAACAGTAGTATTATCGGCCCTAACAGTGGTATTATCAGTACTAACAGTGGTATTATTGGTACTAACAGTGGTATTATCAGCCCTAACAGTGGTATTATTGGTACTAACAGTGGTATTATCGTCCCTAACAGTGGTATTATTGGTACTACCCAGTGGTATTATCGGTATTAAAAGTGGTATTATCGGCCCTAACAGTGGTATTATTGGTTCTAACAGTGGTATTATCGGCCCTGACAGTGGTATAATCGGCCCTAACAGTGGTATTATTGGTCCTAACAGTGGTATTATCAGTACTAACAGTGGTATTATTGGTACTAACACTGGTACTATTGGTACTAACAATGGTATTATCAGTACTAACAATAGTATTATCAGAACTAACAGTGGTATTATTGGCCCCAACAGTGATATTATCGGCCTGAACTGTGGTATTATCGGTACTAACAGTGGTATTATTGGTACTAATAGTGGTATTATTGGTCCTAACAGTGGTATTATCTGCCCTAACAGTGGTATTATCGGTACTAATATTGGTATTATCGGTTCTAACAGTAGTATTATCGGTACTAACAGTGGTATTATTGGTACTAACAGTGGTATTATTGGCCCTAACAGTGGTATTATCAGTACTAACAGTGGTAGTATTGGTCCTCACAGTGGTATTATCGGTACTAACAGTGGTATTATCGGCCCTAACAGTGGTATTATCAGTACTAACAGTGGTATTATTGGTTCTAACAGTGGTATTATTGGTACTAACTTTGACATTATTGGTCCTAACAGTGGTATTATCGGTGCTAACAATGGTACTATCAGTCCTAACAGTGGTATTAATGGTACTAACAGTAGTATTATCGGTCCTAACAATGGTACTATTGGTACTAACAGTCGTATAATTAGTACTAACAGTGGTATTATTGGTGCTAACAGTCCAGCGACTCAGATGACATTCTGGGGACCCAGATTCGAATCTCAATACGGCAGATGGTGGAATTTGAATTCAATAAGTATCTGGAATTAAGAATCTACTGACGACCATGAATCCATTGCCAATTGTCTGGCAAAACCCACATGGTTCACTAATGCCCTTTCGGATTGGAAACTACCATCCTTACCTGCTCTGGCCTTCATGTGACTCCAGAGCCACAGCAATGTATTTAACACTTAACTGCTCTCTGGGCAATTAGAGATGGGCAATAAATGCTGCCCAGCCAGTGACACCCTCGTCCCATGAATGGTTAAAAAAAACAAAAGTTTTTCAAGAAAGTATGGAATATCAAAGGAACCAAGGCCACCTTTTATGTTGACCAGGAAGGAATTCCACAATTCTGGCAAAGCCCACCAAATGCCATTTGCCTTTTGTGCAAAAGTAAAGGCAGAAATCAGGAGCTATAAAGCAAAAGAATCATCAAACCAATACAGTTTGTGAAATGGGCAGCACAAGTCGTATCAATTGTGAAGCCTAATAAGTCAGTTTGCTTTTGCAGGGAGTTTAAACAAATGGTAAATCACTTCTCGTAGCTGTATAAATACCCAATCCATTGCATCGAGGACTTACAAACATAGCTGGCAGGGGTGCTGTTCTTCAAGAAACTGGATATGAGCTATGCATACTTTCAATTGCAGTTAGATGAGGATTCCCAGAAGTATACCACAATTAATATCCATATAAGGGTTTGTACCAATAAACATGACTGCCATTTGGGGTATCCTCAGATTGCACAAGTTTTCATTGGACGGTGGAGAACATTTTACAAGATCTGCCCCAGGATGCCATATTTCTAGATGGCATGCTGGCAACAGAGAAGACCAATAAGGAGCACTTATAGAAGTCTTTGGCAGGTATAGAACATAGAACATAGAATATAGAACAGAGAACATAGAACATTATAGCGCAATACAGGCCCTTCAGCCCTCAATGTTGTGCAGCCCTGTCATACTAATCTGAAGCCCATCCCACCTACACTATACCATGTACGTCCATATGCTTGTCCAATGACAACTTAAATGCACTTAAACTTAGCGAATCTACTACCGTTGCAGGCAAAGCACTCCACATAGGATCAAGGAAAACTCTAAAACCTTCTATAGGTATGTCAGCAATAAAAGAATAGCTCGATTAAGGACAGTAGTGGGAACTTGTGCGTGGAGTCCAAAGAGATAGGAGAGGAGCTGACTGAATAGTTTCCATCGGTATTCATAGAGGAAAAAAACAATGTTGTTGAGGAGAATACTGAGATACTGGTTACTAGACTAGACAGGATTGAGGTTCACAAGGAGGAGGTGTTAGCAATTCAGGAAAGTGTGAAAATAGGTAAGTCCCCTGGGCTGGATGGGGTTTATCCGAGGATTCTCTGGGAAGTCAGTGAGGAAATTGCAGAGCCTTTGGCATTGATCTTTATGTTGTCATTGTCTATAGGAGTAGTGCCAGAAGATTGGAGGATCACAAATGTGGTTCCCTTGTTTAAGAAGGGGAGTAGAGACAACCCTGATAATTATAGATCAGTGAGCCTTACTTCGATTGTGGGTAAAGTTTTGGAAGAGGTAGGATTTATAATCATCTAGAAAGGAATAACTTGATTAGGGATAGTCAACACGGTTTTGTGAAGAGTAGGCCATGCCTCACAAACCCTTTGAGAAGGTGACCAAACCCTTTGAGAAGGTGACCAAACAGGTGAATGAGGGTAAAGCAGTTGATGTGGTGTATATGGATTTCAATAACACCTTTGGTAATGTTCATGACAATAGGCTATTGCACAGAGGCATGGAATTGAGGGTGATTTAGAGGTTTGGATCAGAAATTGGCGAGCTGAAGGAAGACAAAGGATGGTGGCTGATGAGAAACGTTCATCCTGGAGTTCAGTTACTAGTGATGTACTGCAAGGATCTGTTTTGGGGCCACTGTTGTTTGTCATTTTTTAAAAATGACCTGGATGAGGGGCATAGAAGGATGGACTAGTAAATTTGCGGATGACACTAAAGGGAAGTGGAGTTATGGATAGTAAGGAAGGGTGTTGCAGGTTACAGAGGGACATAGATAAGCTGCAGAGCTGGGCTGAGTGATGGCAAATGTAGTTTAACGTGGAAAAGTGTGAAGTGATTCACTTTTGAAGGAGTAACAGGAATGCAGAGTACTGAGCTCATGGTAAGATTCTTGATCGTGTGGATGAACAGAGAGATTGCGGTGTCATGTACATAGATCCCTAAAAGTTGCCACCTCGGTTGATACGGTTGTTAAGAAGACATACAGTGTGTTAGCTTTTATTGGTAGAGGGATTGAGTTTCGGAGCCACATGGTCATGCTGCAGCTGTACAAAACTCTGGTGCGGCCGCACTTTGAGTATTGCGTACAGTTCTGGCCGATGCATTATAGGAAGAATGTGGAACATTGGAAAGGGTGCAGAAAAGATTTACCAGAATGTCTCCTGATATGAAGGGAAGGTGTTATGAGGAAAGTCTGAGAGATTGGAGGTTGTTTTCGTTAGAGAGAAGAAGGTTGGGAGGTGACTTAATTAAGAAATATAAGATAATCCAGAGGGTTAGATAGGGTCAACAGTGAGCCTTTTTCCTTGGATGGTGACGGCTAGCACAAGGGGTCATAGCTTTATTTTGAGGGGTGATTGAGTAAAGAAACTACCTCTAACATCTATCTTATATCTGAGAGTAGTAAGGACGTGGAGTGCCCTGCCTGCAACAGTAGTAGACTTGCCAACTTTATGGACATTTAAATGGTCATTGGATGAATACATGGATGACAATGGAATAGTGTAGGTTAGTTGGGCTTCAGATTAGTTTCCCATTGAGGGCTGAAGGGTCTGTACTGAGCTGTATCGTTTAATGTTCTATGTTCTAGAGAAGTTTGACACAATCCATTGGTGTTTCTCCAAGATAGGTGCATGCTTTGGAAGGGCCGAATGTGTGTTTCAGGCACCCCAAGTAACCTACTTGGGCTACAGATTCAACAAGACTGGTTTACACCTGTTGGAAGATAAAGTGAGGGCAATCAAAGGTGTCCCAGCTTCCATGTTTATACTGGAGCTTAGGTCCAGTACAGAGAAGGGAGGCTCAACAAATGCGGTGGCCAGTGACCATGTGGGTTTTGTTGATCCAAACAAAACTTATAGGTAGAGTTGTGAGATATTCGCATCACTATCAGAGGAGGGATCTGGGGCATATGAGGAGGTACACAAAGCCATCTTAAGTGCATATGAGCTTGTGTCAGAAGCCGACAGACAATGTTTCAGGAATCTAAGGAGGGACCCTGGTCAAAACTACATTGAGTTAGAAAGGATCAAACAAAGCAATTTTGATAGGTGGACAAGAGCATTAAAATAGAGTAAACCTATGACGCTCTTAGAGAGACAATTATTTTGAAGGAGTTCAAAAATTCACTTCCTGAAGTAATGAGAACTCATGTGGAAGTGCAGGGAGTTAAAACACAAGACTAACAGCTGAAATGACTGATTATGACGTTGGTCCATGAAATAGAGTTTGGCTTCCAGAATCAATTTCAATCCATGAGGGATAGAAACTGTGGAAAAGAGAAATCCTCACGTGGAAAGGGAAAGATAGATCTATGAAGATTATAAGGATAACTTCCCACAGAGTAAAAAGGAAACCCTTGAAGGGGACAGAGAAGTTAAAAAGCTCTGGTGTTTTCACTGCAATAAAATAGGCTACGTGAAATCACAGTGTTGGTGGGTTAGGAGAGGCATTGAGAAGCCAGATGTAGGAAAACAGGATAAGCCAGTGAATTTTGGTGGAGTACATAGAACATAGAAGAATACAGCGCAGTACAGGCCCTTTGACCCTCGATGTTGCGCCGATCCAAGCCCACCTAACCTACACTAGCCCACTATCCTCCATATGCCTATCCAATGCACGTTTAAATGCACATAATGAAGGAGAGTCCACCACTGCTACTGGCAGGGCATTCCATGAACTCACGACTCGCTGAGTAAAGAATCTACCCCTAACATCTGTCCTATACCTACCCCCCCTTAATTTAAAGCTATGCCCCCTTGTAATAGCTGACTCCATACGTGGAAAAAGATTCTCACTGTCGACCCTATCTAAACCCCTAATCATCTTCTACACCTCTATCAAGTCACCCCTAAACCTTCTTTTCTCCAATGAAAACAGCCCCAAGTGCCTCAGCCTTTCCTCATACGATCTTCCTACCATACCAGGCAACATCCTGGTAAACCTCCTCTGCACCCGTTCCAGTGCCTCCACATCCTTCCTATAGTATGGGGACCAAAACTGCACACAATACTCCAGATGCTGCCGCACCAGAGTCTTATACAACTGCAACATTACCTCAGTACTCCGGAACTCAATTCCTCTACCAATAAAAGCCAGTATGCCATATGCCTTCTTCACCGCACTATTTACCTGGGTGGCAACTTTCAAAGATTTGTGTACATGGACACCAAGATCTTTCTGCTCATCCACACTACCAAGTATCCGACCGTTAGCCCAGTACCCCATCTTTTTATTACTCTTACCAAAATGAATCACCTCACACTTAGCTACATTGAACTCCATTTGCCACCTTTCTGCCCAGTTCTGCAGCTTATCAATATCCCGCTGTAACCTGCCACATCCTTCCTCACTGTCTACCACTCCTCCGACTTTCGTATCATCCGCAAACTTGCTCACCCAACCTTCTAACCCCTCCTCCAGGTCATTTATAAAAATGACAAACAGCAATGGTCCCAAAACAGATCCTTGCGGAACACCGCTAGTGACAGCACTCCAAGATGAACCTTTGCCATCAACTACTACCCTCTGTCTTCTTCCAGCCAGCCAACTCCTAATCCAAACCTCCAACTCACCCTCAATGCCATACCTCCGTATTTTTTGCAGTAGTCTACCATGGGGAACCTTATCAAACGCCTTACTAAAATCCATATACACCACATCTACTGCTTTCTCCTCGTCCACCTCCTTAGTCACCTTCTCAAAGAATTCAATAAGGTTTGTGAGGCACGACCTGCCCTTCACAAAACCATGCTGACTATCCTTGATCACATTATTCCTATCCAGATGTTCATAAATCCTATCCCTTACAATTCTCTCTAAGATTTTACCCACAACAGAAGTGAGACTCACCGGCCTATAGTTACTAGGGTTATCCCTACTCCCCTTCTTAAACAAGGGAACCACATTTGCTAGCCTCCAATCTTCTGGCACTACTCCTGTGACAACGAGGACATAAAAATCAAGGCCAATGGCTCTGCAATCTCCTCCCTTGCTTCCCAGAGAATCCTAGGATAAATGCCATCAGGCCCAGGGGACCTATCTATTTTCACCCTTTCCAGGATTTCCAACACCTCTTCTCTACATACCTCAAAGCCATCCATTCTACTTAATTGTGACTCGGTACTCACATCGACAACAATGTCCTGTTCCTGAGTGAATACTGACGAAAAGTATTCATTCAGTGTCTCCCCAATCTCTTCAGCCTCCACACGCAACTTCCCACTACTATCCTTGACTGGACCTATTCCTACCCTAGTCATTCTTTTATTCCTGACATACCTATAGAAAGCCTTAGGGTTTTCCCTAATCCTACCAACTAAGGACCTTTCATGTCCCCTCCTTGCTGCTCTTAGCTCTCTCTTCAGGTCCTTCCTGGCTACCTTATAACTCTCAATCGCCCCAGTTGAACCTTCACGCCTCATCTTTACATAGGCCGCCCTCTTCCATTTAACAAGGGATTCCAATTCCTTATTAAACCACGGCTCCCTCACACGACCCTTTCCTCCCTGCCTGACGGGTACATACTTATCAAGGACACTCAATAGTTGCTCCTTGAACAAGCTCCACATATCAATTACACCCTTGCCTTGAAGCTTACTTTTCCTGGCCACACATCCTAAGTCATGCCTCACCGCATCATAATTTCCCTGCCCCCAGCTATAACTCTTGCCCTGTAGTGCACTCTTATCCCTCTCCATCACTAGAGTAAAAGTCACCGAATTGTGGTCACTGTCCCCAAAGTGCTCACCTACCTCTAATTCTAACACCTGGCCTGGTTCATTACCCAGAACCAAATCCAGTATGGCCTCACCTCTTGTTGGCCTATCTACATATTGTGTCAGGAAACCCTCCTGCACACATTGGACAAACACTGACCCATCTAACGAACTTGAGCTATAGCTTTCCGAATCAATATCAGGAAAGTTAAAGTCCCCCATAACAACCACCCTATTACTTTCACTCTTCTCTTGAATCATCCTCGCAATCCTTTTTTCTACGTTTCTAGGACTATTAGGGGGCCTGTAAAAAACTCCTAACAGGGTGACCTCACCTTTCCTATTCCTAACCTCAGCCCAAACTACCTCTGATGGTGAGTCTTCATCCATCGTCCTTTCCACAGCTGTAATACTATCTTTGACAAGCAATGCCACACCTCCCCCTCTTTTGCCCCCACCTCTGACCCTACTAAAACATTTAAACCCTGGAATTTGCAACAGCCAATCCTGTCCCTGTTCTACCCATGTCTCCGTAATAGCCACAACATCGAAGTCCCAGGTACCAACCCACGCTGCAAGTTCACCTACCTTATTTCGTATACTTCTTGCATTGAAGTATACACACTTCAAGCCACTTCCCTGTTTACAGGCACCCTCCTTTGAAAATGATGCCATGTTCCTAACCTCCCTACACTCCAGGTCCTGCACCCTAAAGCTACAGTCTGGGTTCCCATGCCCCTGCAGAGTTAGTTTAAACCCCCCCCAAGAGCACTAGCAAACCTCCCACCAAGGATACTGGTGCCCCTCTGGTTCAGGTGCAGACCATCCTGTTTATAGAGGTCCCACCTTCCCCAGAAAGAACCCCAGTTATCCAAATACCGGAATCCCTCCCTCCTGCACCATCCCTGTAGCCACGCATTTAACTGTTCTGTCTCCCTATTCCTCGACTCTCTATCACGTGGCACCGGTAACAAACCAGAGACAACAACTCTGTTCGTTCTAACTCTGAGCTTCCAACCTAGCTCCCTGAAAGCCTGTCTAACATCCTCAGCGCTCCTCCTACCTATGTCATTGGTGCCAATGTGGACCACGACTTCGGGCTGCTCCCCCTCCCCCTTAAGGACCCGGAAAACACGATCAGAGACGTCACGTACCCTTGCACCTGGGAGGCAACATACCAAACGTGAGTCTCTCTCGTTCCCACAAAACCGCCTATCTGTGCCCCGAACTATTGAGTCCCCAATTACTATTGTTCTGCTCTTCTCCACCCTTCCCTTCTGAGTAACGGGAACAGGCTCCGTGCCAGAGGCCTGAGCCCCGTTACTTACCCCTGGTAAGTCGTCCCCCCCACAAGTATCCAAAACGGTATACTTGTTCTTGAGGGGAACGGCCGCAGGGGGTCCCTGCACTGGCTGCTTCCTCCCAGTCCCCCTCACTGTCACCCATCTAGCTGCCATCTTTGGAGTTACTACTTCCCTAAAGCTCCGATCTATGACCCCCTCTGCCTCCCGAATGATCCTAAGTTCATCCAACTCCAGCTCCAGTTCCCTAACACGGTCTTGGAGGAGCTGGAGATGGGTGCGCTTCCTGCAAGTGTAATCAGCAGGGACGTCCATGGCATCCCTCACCTCAAACATGTTGCAAGAGGAACATTGCACTGCCTTCACTGCCATCCCTCTGAAAGTAACCTTTTATATAAAAAAAAACTGGGTCTAAAGAATACAACAAGCAAAATGCAGCACTTACCTACTTACCACAACGGGTCTTATTATTTAGGTTAGAGGAGGAGGGCGGGTGGGAGGCACTACGTCCGTAGTGCCTCGGGTTCTTCTCCTGCTCGCTTTTATAGGAAAAAACCTACCCGGCTGCCCCTCCGGTCTTCGTCACTTCCCCCTGCTGCTCCCACTCTTTCTGTAAAAGAGAGAAAAAAAAAACACCGCTGCCCGCTACCGGTAAGTAATTTTAAAACAAACAGTCTTACCTTAGCTGCTGCTCGCACTCAAAGTGACCGTTGGCGTCGAAGGGTGAGTAGTAACAGAAAGCACAGTGGAGGCTACAAAGCTGCATCAGAACGTACAAGCTGGTCAGAGGTTGGTTAAGGAGGAAGTGCCAGATCTTCTTAAACCATATATCTGCGAACGTAAAATTTATTCGCATAGGCCAGGAGCAGTAGGTAAAGAGGTTACAATATTAAGAGATACAGGATCCTTGCAACCTGTGATGTTGAAAGATGAGGAGATATGTACTTGTGATGGACTATTGCTAGAAAAGGTGCTGGTGAAAGGAATTCTCACTGAGACAAGAAGTGCTCGATTACATAAAGTGAGATTAGAGTGTCCAGAGAAGAGTGGAGAAATCGTGGCAGGAGTCCTGGACAAACTCTCAGCTCCAGGAATACAAGTTGCCTTTGCACATGATACAGCTGATTCGCTGGTAGGAGTGCTGCCTACTGTGGTTAAAAAGCCAGTGGAAACTAAGACAACTGAAATATTGCAGGACAGATATCCTGGGATTTTTCCTGACTGTGGTAATGAGGTCACAAAGTCACCAGCTGAAACAGGAGAGATCAAAGTGTACAGATAAGAGAGTTGAAGTGGACTTAGCAGAGGCCCTGTTTGATCAGATGGTTGACACAAACCAGGAGCAAATAGATGATAATGCAGACATCTTTGGCTCAGATAAATTAATTTGGTTACAGCAGAAAGATGAAAATTTAAAATAATTGTATGAAAAAGCATACACAGAAAAAAATCCAAATGTATCCCTGAATGTTATTATCTTAAAAATGATGTTTTAATGAAGAAATAGAGACCATCACATATTCAGACAGATGAGAAATAGGCAGAAGTTCATCCAGTTGTATTGCCAGTGGGTTATAGAAAAGAGGTATTGTGATTGGCACATGAGCTACTTGCCTCGGGCAACTGTCTGTGTGGAGTTTGCACATTCTCTCTGTGTCTGTATGGGTTTCTCCAGGTACTCTGGTTTCCTCCCACAATCCAAAGATGAGCAGGTTAGGTGTATTGGCCATGCTAAATTGCCCCATTGTGTTCAGGGATGTGTAGGTTAGGTGCATTAGTCTGGGGTAAATGTAACAGGGGAATGGTCTGGGTGGGTTACTCTTCATCGGGTTGATGTGGACTTGTTGGGCCAAAGAGCCTGTTTCCACACTGTAGGGCTTCTTCCTATTCTAGCTACCACTTGGAGGTCATTTAGGAGTGAGAAAATCTCAAGCTAAAATACAAAAAGATTTTAAACAATCAAAAGCATGCACAAGGATGTAATTGAATTTTGCCAGAAATGTCATATGTCAGGTAATTGGAAAACCACAGGCAGTAATGAAACTTGTTTCTTTAATACTGTTTAATCTTTACTCATGGAGTAGTAAGGGTATGGAATGCTTTGCCTGCAACGGTAGTAGATTCGCTAAGTTTAAGTGCATTTAAGTCGTCATTGGACAGGCAAATGGACGTACATGGTATAGTGTAGGTGGTATGGGCTTCAGATTAGTATGACAGGGCGGTGCAACATCGAGGGCTGAAGGGCCTGTACTGCGCTGTAATGTTCTATGTTCTATATTCCTGCATTTGAGGAACCTTTTACAAGAGTCTTAATTGATTGCGTCAGACTTGTACTGAAAACAAAATGTTGGAATCAGTATTTGTTCACCATAATGGATCTGTCCACTAGATTTCCAGAGGCTGTTCCATTATGCAATATCACAGCTGAAAGGATTGCACAGTAATTAACTATCGCAAAGTCGATGCATATCCAATTCCCATTTGGATGACTGTTGAGAAAGTTGGCCAAGTAACCTATATTTCTAAGTTGGACTTGCACAGAGGACACTAGCAGGTAAATTTGTCAGAAAGAGCGAAGGCAATTTTGGCTTTTGTAAAGCTGAAAGGACTGTATCAGCTTAAAGTCATGTCATTTGGTATAAAAAATGCGCCTGCCACATTTCAGAGAATAACCGATAAGGTCATTGCTAAATTACCCAACTGTGTTGTTTATACAGATGATCTGGTGATTTTTAGTCACACATGGAAGAAATATTTGCAACATTTATCAGACTTGTTTGACCGATTTCAGAAGACAGGCTTGGTGATAAACCTGGATAAAAATGAATTTGCCAAAGCCCAAGTCACCTTCCTAGGTCATGTTAATAGACACGGACAAATAGTGCCCCAGGATGCTAAACAAAGATAATTGGGGGAGGTTTCCATACCGTTAACAAAAAGAGCAGTGCTACGGTTCTCGGGATTAAGTGGATTTTATTGAAACTTTGTACCACATTTTAGCAGTGTGGCTGCTCCACTCACTGAACTGCTAAAGAAAGGCAAGATGTTTCAGTGGACAGCGGACTGTCAGAAGGCATTTGACAGTCTGAAAGCTGAGTTAACCACTGCCAAGTATTAGCCACACTTAATTACACAAAGCCATTCAAGGTGGATATCGATGCAAGTGACATGGGTGTCAGTGCTGTGCTCTTACAGAAAGACGACGAGAAGATATAAAGACCTATCAGGTATTTCTCCAGGAAAGTGAACATTCATCAGCAGAAATATTTGACAGTTGAGAAGGAGACTTTGAACTTGTTGTTTGAGCGTTACAACATTTCACTGTTTATGTTACCAGTAACGTATCTGAGACAATCACATACACTGATCATAACCCATTGATGTTTGTGGAGAAATTTAAGGACAAACCTGTCAGACTGTTAAAATGGAGTTTGTTGTTACAGCCATTCAGTTTCAAAATTGTGCATGTGGCAGGACGAGAAAACACGATTGCTGACGCATTGTCAAGACTTGAATGAGACACAGAGGCATTCAGTGGCAGGAATACAACAGATTGAAACAGAATATAGTTGTGCATGTTTGCATGTTTATAGTTGGTGTAATATATATGTGTGTTTTAAAGTACTAACAATTTGTGTTTAAGGGGTTTTAAAATGAAGCCACTTTGGATCTTGATGGTTCTTTTTTTCAGGGTGGCGGAGATGTGTTTATGCTGCTCCTTTAACAAGATTATGTTGTCCTTGTGTTGTTTGCAGGAGGTTGTAAAAGACACGGGTTCTGAAAAGTCTGGGCTTGCATGGGTTTCAGGGTCAATTTGATTATAGCTAGTGCCTCAGGCAAAAGGCTTTCAAGTTTTTGAAAGGGAAGTGGCCAGTTCTCCCAGCTCAGCTTTCTCTGGTTTGATTTTTTTTGGCCAGTCTGGCTATCCATTGAAAGCAAAAAGAAATTTTGAAGCTGTGGGACCCAAAGAAGCAGGACCATGCTGGTACTCTCACTCTCTGACATCGCTCCTGTAAGAACCTGGGTTTGATTTTACCTTTTGTGCCAAGGGGTGTTTAGGGGATTGCTGCAGGTATTTGAAACAGCTCATTAAGTTGGGATGATCTGTTGGGTTTTCGGATAGGTTAAGTTGTTCTGTATTCTGTTCTCTCTGGTTTGCGTTTCATTCAGCAATCTTGAAAATAAATTGTGTTTTATTTAAAACTACATGGCTTGACCAACCACATCCATTCTGAAATATCCGTGTTACACTTGCTTAAAACAATGAGAAGTTTGGGTCTTGGTTACTTTGTTGAAATGTTTTGAGGGGGTCTGCCCTGGTCCATAACAACAGCTTCAGGCCAAATTCAGTAATGGGCTCTAATACAAACTGCATATAATTACAAGTTGGAACACCATTCGGGAGGACAAGTAGCAAACGTGGATGCATTGACCCACTTCTCACTGGCAGATACACCACTGGGATGGGTCTGGGTGTGATGCTTTTTGGAGATGTCGGCTCAATGGGCCGAATGGCCTGCTTCCACATAGTAGGAATTCAATGAATCTATCTTTTGTAAGACTCAGACCCCTGAAGAGTTGGTCACAGATAATGGGCTATTTCCTAAAGTCAAATGGTAAATTCCGTACCATCCATTATCCAACCATCCAATGGTCTGGCAGAAAGAGCAGTCCAAACTTTGAAAGCAGGTGTTAAAAAACACCCTTGATGCCTTTGCCACCTCTGATGCCTCTGAGGCAGAGGTGGAGGAGTTGGGAATAAGGGATAGCATTTTTACAGGAGGCAGGGTGGGAGGAGGTGTAGTCCAGGCAGCTGTGGGAGTCTGTGGCTTTGTAGTGGATGTCCATGTTGAGTCCGTTGCCAGAAATGGAGATGGTGAGGTCCAGGAAGGGGAGGGAGGTGACTGAGAAGCTCCAGGTGAATTTGAGGTCAGGTTGGAAAGTGTTTATGAAGTTAATGAACTGTTCAACCTCCTCATGCGAGCATGTGGTAGCGCCGATACAGTCATCCATGTAGCAGAAGAAGAGATGGGGAATGGTGCCGGTGTAGCTGTGGAAGATGGACTGTTCCAAGTACCTAACGAAGAGACGGGCAAAGCTGGTACCCATGGCTACCCTTTTGGTTTAGAGGTAGTGGGAAGATTGTAACAAGGTCAGCCAGGTGGACGTTATAGAATATGAATTCCCTGACTGGGGCAGTTAATCTGGTCCAATCAGGGAGCCCTGGCTGACAGATATAAGCAGGAGTGTCAGAGGTTCTGTTCACTCTGAAAACTGGCTCTGAGGGAGCTGGATCAGTTTCAAGGACTCTGCATTTGTAAATGAAGGATGACTTGGTGATGGAATACCAAACTCTATGGAGTTATTTCAATAATCTTGTCGGCTGCATTGGCTGATTGACTTTGAAAGTTGTCCACAGTGTCAATGCTGCGATCAGAAGGGGCTGAGTAATTTCCAAAAAACTAAACAAGGTGGCAGCTGGAAAATGGCTTCAGTTTGAGTGCAGTTTCAGATTAGAACTAGTCAGAGTATCCGAGGTAAAGTGTTCATTCAGCAGAGATTAACATCCTGCTTTGCTGAATTCTCCTGTTTCTTGGGCCGTGTTTAATGTTACATTCTTCTGTTCAACAGCATCAACATCAGTCACTGCACGTTATGTGTACATTGGTTACGGAGGCTACCCCGGCTATATTGGCTACATCCTCATCCTTGTGCTATGTTACCACTGGATGAAAGAATTGCGGAGAAGGTCCAAGGACAGTGGTAAGTATGTTGCCAGAAATAAGACACCAGCAGAATATAAATCAAATACAGATATTGTAAGGTGCTTGGGTCTGGAATCAAACACATTTGCAAGCACAGACAGGAGAAATAGAATGTGGTGGATTAGGGTTAATCAGTGACACAGTAACAGACAACTACAGAACAGTCACACAGAAACTGTTAGAGATTGGTATAAATCATTGTGATTATAATTCAGTTATTTATGCAACTTTTAATTCCGTGACTCATTATGTGTGGTGCATAAATTTAGGTACTTCTGTGTTTTCACTGTATGTCATGTAATCTTTGTCAATTTTATGTTTCAGAAGTAATTTATGAAAACAGTAAAGTAGTAAAGCAGAAGCTTTCAGTCACAGGGTCAGCAGAGATCAAGATGTACGACATGCAAATGAGCAACAGACGGGGCAGATAAAACCTGGTGAATCCGCACTGTACCACAGCCATAGTCTGTCGAAGCAATACAACAGCAGAATATTACAACTTCTGGAGATCTACTCAAAACAAAAACATCATAAAACTGTAAGATGTCAGAGCTAAAGTAGGTGATTCAACCACTTAATGAAATCATGGCTGATCTCAACTCGACTTTCTTTCCTGTTCCCCAATACTCTTTATTCTCTTCCTGATTACAACCTGTCTCTCACAGCCTTGAAAAAAATAATGTCCCAAATTTGAGAGTCCTCTGCAGTAAAGAATTCCACAGATGCATGACTCTCAGAGAAGATTTCCTCCAAATCTGTCTGAAATGGGTGGCCCTTTATTCTGAAATGATGTATTTTGGACCGAGACTCTTCCCACGAGGGGAAACAACCTATCCGCACCTCCCTTGTCAAGTCCTTCCGAATCTTGTATGTTTTAACAAAGTCACCTCTCATTCTTCTAAATGCCAATGAACACTGCCCCCCCCCCCCCCCCCACTCCCCCCAACCTGCTCAATCTTTCCTCATATGACAATTCCTCCACACATTCAGTTCAACAACTTCACAACTCTGTCTTCGACTTTGTTCAGCCTTTAGAAATGACCTGATTCTCAGTGTATGTTTCCTTGGTTTTGATTTCAGTAGAGTTAACTCATAATCTGTCATTAACACCTACTAATGACACCTACTCCAGAATGAGACTTTTTCTCTACAACCATGGCCACTTCCTTTACCATTTATCCTGCGATATCTGTGACATTTTATCTTGCATTCTCTCTCATCTTCTCCTGATCCTTCCTCCAGTTCCACTTACTCATTGGCATGTCTGACTGCAGGATAAAATTCATCATCATTTTATGTTTCTTCAGTTTTGAAGGAGAGTTGTTTTGGACTCAAAATGTTTCTGTCTCCATAGATGCTTTTGAGTTCCTCTAGCACTTCCTGCAATGTGTCTGATAACAATCTGCCAACTGAGATAGAGTCATTGAGTCTTAAATATATACAACACAGAAACAGACCCTTCGGTTCAACTTATCCATGCTGACCAGATATCCTAAACTAATCTAGTCCCATTGCCAGAACCTGGCCCATATCCAAAAAATGTCATGCTGGAAAAACACAGCAGGCCAGGCAGCATCCGAGGAGCAGGAGAATCGATGTTTCGGGCATATGCCCTTCTCCTGCTCCTCGGATGCTGCCTGGCCTGCTGTGTTTTTCCAGCATGACATTTTTCAACTCTGGTATTCCAGCATCTGCAGTCCTCACTTTCTCCCTTGGCCCATATCCCTCTAAACGCTTCCTATTCATATACCCATCCAGATGCATTTTAAAAACTGTAATTGTACCAGCTTCCACCACTTTCTCTGACAGCTTATTCCATACATACACCACCCTCTGCATGAAAAAGTTGCCCCTTAGATCCCTTTTAAATCTTTCCCCTCTTACCCTAAATTTATGGCCTTTAGTTCTGAACTCCCCCTGCCCTGGGGAAAAGACCTCTATAAGGTCACTCCTCAGCCTCTGAGGTCAATTCCTGGAATGGCGGGACTACCTTACGCTGAAAGACTGAAGCGACTGGGCTTGTATACCCTTGAGTTTAGAAGACTGAGAGGGGATCTGATTGAGACATATAAGATTATTAAAGGATTGGACACTCTGGAGGCAGGAAACATGTTTCCGCTGATGGGTGAGTGCCGAACCAGAGGACACAGCTTAAAAATACGGGGTAGACCATTTAGGACAGAGATGGGGAGAAATTTCTTCACCCAGAGAGTGGTGGCTGTGTGGAATGTTCTGCCCCAGAGGGCAGTGAAGGCCCAGTCTCTGGATTCATTTAAGAAAGAGTTGGATAGAGCTCTCAAGGATAGTGGAATCAAGGGTTATGGAGATAAGGCAGGAACAGGATACTGATTAAGGATGATCAGCCATGATCATATTGAATGGTGGTGCAGGCTCGAAGGGCAGAATGGCCTACTCCTGCACCTATTGTGTATTGATGCTCCAGGAAAAAACAGCCCCAGCCTCTTCCATGTGCATAGATCCCTGAAAGTTGCCGCCCAGATTGATAGGGTTGTTAAGAAGGCTTATGGTGTGTTAGCTTTTATTGATAGAGGGATTGAGTTTCATTGCCATGAGGTGATGCTGCAAAACTCTGGTGTGGCTGTACTTGGAGTATTGCGTGCAGTTCTGGTCACCACATTATTTGTGGGTGGCATGGTGGCTCAGTGGTTAGCAATGCTGCCTCACAGCACCAGGGATCTGAGTTTGATTCCCACCTCAGGCAACTGTCTGTGTTGAGTTTGCATATTCTCCCCAAGTCTGCGTGGGTTCCCTCCGGATTCTCTGGTTTCCTCCCACAGTCCAAGATGAATTGTGTGGGTCAGGAGAATTGGCCTTGCTAAATTGTCCATAGTGTTAGGTGCATTAATCAGGGGTATACATAGGGCAGGGGAATGGGTCTGGGTGGGTTGCTCTTTGGAGGGTCAGTGTGGACTTGTTGGGCTGAAGGGCCTGTTTCCATACTGGAGGGAAGCTAATCTTATAGGAAGGATGTGGAAGCTTTGGAAAAGATTCAGAGAAGATTTACTAGGATGTTTCTTGGTATGGGAGGAAGGTCTTATGAGGAAAGGCTGAGGGACTTGAGGCTGTTTTCAGTCCAGAGAAGAAGGTTGAGAGGTGACTTAATTGGGACATAAAAGACAATCAGAGGAATTGATAGGGTGGACAGTGAGAGCCTTTTTCCTGGGATGGTCATGACGAGCATGAGGGGACATAGCTTTAAATTGAGGGGTGATAGGAAGAGGACTGATGTCAGAGGTAGTTTCTTCACTCAGAGAGTAGTAGGGGGCATGGAATGCACTGCCTGCAACAGTAGTGGACTCGTCAACTTTAAGGGCGTTTAAATGGTCATTGGATAAATATATGAATGAAAATGGAATAGTGTAGGATAGGTGAGCTTCAAATCGGTTCCACAGGTCAGCACAACATTGAGGGCTGAAGGGCCTGTACTGCACTGTAATGTTCTATGTTCTATATTCTATGTTCTATATACTCTATTTATCCTCTCCCTAAAGCTCAAATCCTCCAACCCTGGCAACATCCATACAAATCTTTTCTGAACACTTTCACGTTTCACAACATCTTTCCGATAGGAAGGAGACCAGAATTGCATATAATATTCCAAAAGTGGCCTAACCAATGTCTTGTACAGCTGCAACGTGACCTCCCAACTCCTATTCTCAATGCTCTGACCAATAAAGGAAAAGAATCAAAGACCGTTTGATATGGGCGGCACGGTGGCACAGTGGTTAGCACTGCTGCCTCACAGCGCCAGAGACCTGGGTACAATTCCTACTTCAGGCAACTGTCTGTGTGGAGTTTGCATATTCTCCCCATGTCTGCGTGGGTGTGCTCCGGTTTCCTCCCACAGTCCAAAAATATGCAGGTTAGGTGAATTGGCCATGCTAAATTGCCCGTAGTGTTGAGTAAAGGTAGGGGTTGCTCTTCGGAGGGTCGGTGTGGATTTGTTGGGCCGAAGGGCCAGTTTCCACACTGTAAGTAATCTAATCTAAAAAAAAACCTTCTTCACTACCCTATCTACTTGCGACTCCACTTTTAAGGAACTATGAACCTGCACTCCAAGGTCTCTTTGTTCAGCAATACTCCCCAGGACCTTACCATTAACTGTATAAGTCCTGTCCTGATTTGCTTTTCCAAAATGCAGCACCTCACAGTTACCTAAATTAAACTCCATCTGTCACTCCTTGACCTATTGGATCACCTGATCAGGATCCTGTTGTACTCTGAGATAACCTCCTTCGCTGTCCACTACACCTCTAATTTTGGTGTCATCTGAAAAATTACGAACTATACCTCTCTATGTTCACATCCAAATCATTTATTTAACTGATGAAAAGCAGTGGACCCAGCAGCGATCCTTGTGGCTACCACTGGTCACAGTTCTCCAGACTGAAAAGCAACTCTCCACCACCATTCTCTATCTTCTATCTATGAGCCAGTTCTGTATCCAAATGTCTAGTTCTCCCTGTATTCCATGTGATCTAACCTTGCTAACCAGACTTCCATGGGGAACCTTGTCGAACCTGAAGTCCATATAGATTACATCCAGTGCTCTGCCCTCATCAATCCTCTTCTTTAATTCTTCAAAAAAAATCAAGTTAGTGAGACATGATTTCCCACACACAAAGCCACACTAATCAGGGATAGTCCTAATGAAGGGCATGTGCCTGAAATGTCAACTCCCCTGCTCCTCGAATGCTGCCTGATCTGCTGTGCTTTTCCAGTGCCACACTTTTTGACATTGATCTGCAGTCTTTACTTTCTCCTATCCCTAATCAGTCCTTGCTTTTCCAAATACGTGGACATTTTGTCCTTCAGGATTTCCTCCAACAACTTGTCCACCACCGAGGTCAGACTCACCGGTCAATAGTTCCCTGGCTTTTCCTTACCATCTTTCTTAAATAGTGACACCACATTAGTCAACCTTCAGGCTTTAGGTACCTCACCTATGAATATCAGTGATACAAATGTCTCAACATGGGGCCCAGCAATCAATTTCCTAGCTTCACACAGAGTTCTCGGGCACACATGATCAGGTCCTGGGAGTTTATCCGCTTTTATGCTTTTTAAGACATCTAACACCTCTTCTTCTGTAACATGGACATTTTCAAGATGTCACCATCTATTGCCTCACATTCCATAGCTTTCATTTCCTTCTCCACAGTTAACACTGATGCAAAATACTTGGTTAGTATCTCCCCCATTTCCTTTGGCTCCACGCATAGGCTGCATTGCTGCTCTTTGAGGGGCCCTATTCTATCCCTAACCTTGTATTCATAAAATCCCTTGGGATTCTCCTTAACTCTATTTGCCAAAGCTATCTCATGTCTCCTTTTTGTCCTCCTGATTTCTCTCTTAAGTATACTCCTCCTGCCTTTATATTCTTCTAAGGATTCACTCAATCTATCCTGTCTATACCTTACATACGCTTACTTCTTTCTCTTAACCAAATACTCAATTTCTCTAATCATCCAGCACTCCCTACATCTACCGTCTTGCCTTTCACCCTAATAGAAATATACTATCTCTGGACTCTCGTTTTCTCATTTTTGAAGACTTCTCATTTTTCAGTCATCCCTTTATTTGTGAACAACTGCCCCCAGTCAACTTTTGAAAGTTCTTGCCTAATGCCATCAAAATTAGCCTTCCTCCAATTTAGAACATAGAACACAGTGGCTCAGTGGTTAGCACAGCTGTCTCACAGTACCAGGGACCCAGGTTCGATTCCGGCCTGGGGCAACTGTCTGTGTGGAGTTTGCACATTCTCCCTGTGTCTGCATGGGTTTCCTCCCACAGGTCAGGTGAACTGGCCATGCTAAATTGCCCATAGTGTTGGGTGCATTGGTCAGAGGGAAATGGGTCTGAGTGGGTTACTCTTTGGAGGTTAGTGTGGATTTGTTGGGCCAAAGGGCCTGTTTTCACATTGTAGGGAATCTAATAATAAAGTAACATAGAAAAGTACAGCACAGAACAGGCCCTTTGGCCCATGATGTTATGCCGAGGTTTAATCCTAATGTAAAATATAATAACTTAACCTACACATCCCTCAACTCACTGCCATCCATGTGATGTCCAGCAGTCGCTTAAATGTCCCTAATGACTCTGCTTCCACCACCACAGCTGGCAACGCATTCCATGCATTCACAACTCTCTGCATAAAGAACCTACCTCTGACGTCTCCTTTATACCTACCTCCTAATATCTTCAAACTATGATTCCTTGTACCAGTCAATCCTGCCCTCGGGAAAAGTCTCTGGCTATTGACTCTATCTATTCCACTCATTACCTTGTATACCTCGATCAGATCTCCTCTCTTCCTCCTTCTCTCCAAAGAGAAAAGTCCAAGCTTATTCAACCTTTCTTCATAAGGCAAGCCCTCCAGTCTAGGCAGTATCCTGGTAAACCTTCTTTGCACCCTCTCCAAAGCCTCTGTAACTTTCCTTTATAGGGTGATCAGAACTGGACACAATATTCCAAGTGGTCTCACCAGGGACTTGTAGAGCTGTAGCTAAACCTCATGGCTCTTAAACTCTATCCCCCTGTTAATGAAAGCCAAAACACCATATGCTTTCTTAACAACCCTATCCATTTGGGTGGCAACTTTGAGGGATCTATGTACTTGCACACCCAGATCCTCTGTTCCTCCGCACTGACAAGAATCCTGTTTTTAATCCTGTATTCAACAGTTGAGTTCGACCTTCCAAAATGCATCACTTCACATTTATCCAGGTTGACCTCCATCGACCATTTCTCAGCCCAGCTTTGCATCCTGTTTATGTCGCTCTGTAGCCTGCAGTAACCCTCGATACTATCGACGGTACTTCCAACCTTTGTGTCATCTGCAAATTTACTAACCCACCCCTCAACCTCCTCATCCAAGTCATTCATAAAAACTATAAAAAGAGCAGAGGCGCAAGAACAGAGCCCTGCAGGATCCCACTCAACACTGACCTCCAAGCAAAATACTTTCCATCTGCAACCACTCTCTGCCTTCTGTCAGCCAGCCAATTCTGAATCCAGATAGCCAAATCTCCCTGTATCCCATACTTCCTGACTTTATGAATGAGCCGACCATGGGGAACCTTATCAAATGCCTTGCTGAAGTCCATATACATCACATCCACTGCTTGACCTTCATTGACCTGTCTTGTCGCCTCCTCAAATAACTCAATAAGATTTGTGAGGCATGACCTGCCCCTCATAAAGCCATGCTGACTGCCTTCAATCACACTGTGCTTTGCCAAATAGTCATAAATCCTATCCCTCAGAATTCTTTCCAAAATTTTGCTGACCAGTAAGACTGACTGGTCTGTAATCGCCAGGGATTTCCCTTCTTGAAAAGAGGAACAACATTCGCCTCCTTCCAATCCTCCGGTACGACTCCCGTGGGGAGTGAGGAGGCAAGTATCCTCGCTAGCGGCTTAGCAACCTCCTTTCTCGCTTCCCGGAGGGAGAAGTTAGAATTTTAATTTTTAGGTCCATCTATCATTATCCATCACTATTTTAAAACTAATAGAATTATGGTCGCTGGCCCCAAAGTGCTCCCCCATGAACACCTCAGTCACCTGCCCTGCCTTATTTCCCAAGAGTAGGTCAGGTTTTGCACCTTCTTTCGTCGGTACATCCATTTACTGAATCAGAAAATTTTCTTGTATATACCTAACATATTCCTCTCCACCTAAACCCTTAACACTATGGCATTACCAGTCTAAGTTAAAATCCCCTAACATAACCACCCTATTATTCTTCCAGATTACTGAGATCTCCTTACAAATTCATTTCTCAATTTCCCACTGACTGTTGGAGGGTCTATAGCACAATCCCAATAAGGTGATCATCCCTTTCTTATTTTTTAGTTCCACCCAAATTATTTCCCTGGATGTATTTCCAGGAATATCCCTTCTAAGTACAACAGTACTGCTAACCCTTATCAAAAACGTCACTCGCCCCCACCATTTCTATCCTTCCTATAGCATTTGCATCCTGAAACATTAAGCTGCCAGTCTTGTCCATCCCTGAGCCACATCTCTGCAATTGCTATGACATTCCAGTCCCATGTTCCTAACCATGCCCTGAGTTCATCTGCCTTCCCTGTTAGGACTTTTACTTTGAAATAAATGAAGTTTATTTCATCAGTCCTACCTTATTCTCTGCTTTGTTCCTGCCTGCACTGACTGTTTGACTTGCTCCTTTCCCCAGTTGTGTCAGTCTCAGATTGACCTCTTTCCTCACCGTCGACTACCTTACTAGTTTACATCCACCCGAGCAGCTCTAGCAAATCTCCCTGCCAGTATATTAGTCCCCTTCCAATTCAGTGCAACCAGTGCTTCTTATACAGGTCACTTCTACCCCAAAAGAGATTCCAATGATCCAAAAATGCGAACCATTCTCCCATGCACCAGCTCTTCAGCCACATATTCATCTGCTCTATCTTCCTATTCCTACCTTTACTAGCTTGAAGTACTGTGAGTAATCCAGATATTACTACCCTTGAGGACCTCCTTTTTAAATTCCTGCCTAACTTCCTATATTCTCTCTTCAGAATCTCATTTTTCTCCCTTCCAATGACATTAGTTCCAATGTGTACAATGACCTCCTGCTGGTCAATCACCCCTCTGAGAATATTCTGCACTCTCTCTGCGATATCCTTGATCCTGGCATCAGGGATGCAACACAACATTCTGATCTCTCTCTGTAGGCCGTAAAAATGTCTATCTGTGCCTTTGACTAGAGAGTCCCCTATAACAATCGATTGCTTGGAATCTGACATACTCCTCATCACATTAGAGCCTGTCTCAATACCAGAAATATGGCTGTCAGTGCTACATTCCCCTGAGAGTCCACCACTCTCTACATTTTTCAAAGCTGTATACTTGTTTGAGATGGGGATAGCCACAGGAGACTCCTGCACTCTATGCCTCCCTATCCTACCTTTCCTGGAGGTAACCCATCTACCTGACTGTATTTGCAGTTTTTCTCCCTTCCTATAACTGCCATCAATCACATCCCCTGCTCCTGTAAATTCCTTATTGTCTCTAACTGCCACTCCAACTGATCGATGTGATTTGATAGGATTCACAACCAAACACACTTACTGCAGACATAATCATCGGTAACATGGAGACTCTCTGTAATCTCCCACATCAGACAGGAAGAGCACATCACTCTACAAAAGGCCATCTTTGCACCTTAACAATCTACAGACCCAGAAAATAACACAGTCTTATTTCTCTAAAAAACACTGTTCCAGGCTAACTTAGTACCAATTTTTTTTAAATTTAATCAAGAGACAGATCTCAATAAAACATATAATCAAAGAACCCAAGCTACTCACTGTTGCAGATTTACTGTAAGGTTATACTTAAAAACTGTGCACTTAGCGTCTCCTGCGCTGTAAGCTCTCCCACACAGGTTTCTCCAAGGTCAGCTGGGAATTTTGCTGTTTGTTAATTTTTCTTAGATGCACTCTGATGTCCAGAGATACTTGAACTCAAACAGCAAAGACAGGAGCTATGCAGATTCACTGACGTGTCAGACAGCAGTGTAGGTTTTTTTCTCTGGCCATGTGGTTTCTACCTTTGACTGTCTTCCTCTTTTTAAAAGTGCAATTGTTTTGATCTTTTTCCCTCTAAGTTCCAAGACAATACAGCAGCTTATAAAACAGTAATTGCTGCTCCTGGAATTCAAGAAAATCACTTTCAACACCTAAAATACCTCATAAAAGGATCAGCTCTTACAGCCACAATTTTTTCCCATCCTCCATCTTGGATTACCCAGAATTATTTTTGTTGATGTTTAATTCATTATATTCACCATGTATTTATTAGTGAGTGTGCAACAATCATTGGCAGAGATTCTTTGGGAGCTTAGTTTCCAAGTGCTATGCTTAGTGTAACCACATTGGATTGTTTATTTGTTAACAGTGAACCAAATAACTTCTACACAAAGACATGAAGAAAATTGTGCGTTTTCTGTTCCAAATAATGCATCAGATAAAAAACAAAAGGTTGAAGAACCACAGGGATATTTGGCTGTGTCTTTGTATCTGGCTGTGACTGATTTCATGCTCAAATTTGGAAATAGTCTGACATATGTCAAAATGGCTTCCCTCTTCTTTATGTCATGCCTTTTGTATCCCCATCCCTGTGATTCTGAAGGCAAGAATTCCATTGATCTATTGGATTATCCTATTGGATTATCCTATTGGATTATCTTTTGTGCCAAACTGTGGCACTTTGTTGGACTATGTGCTAGGAATTGTGACGCAGGGGTGGCATGGTGGCTCAGTGGTTATCATTGCTACCTCACAGTGCCAGGGACCCAGGTTCTATTCCAGCCTTGGGTGACTGTCTGTGTGGATTTTGCACATTCTCCCCATGTCTGCGTGGGTTTCCTCCCACAGTCCAAAGATGTGCAGGTCAGGTGAATTGGCCATTCTAATTTGCCCACAGTGTTAGGTGCATTAGTCAAAGGGAAATGGGTCTGGGTAGGTTACTCTTCAGAGGGTGGGTGTGGACTGGTTGAGGCAAAGGGCCTGTTTCCACACTGTAGGGAATCTAATCTAATCCAAGTCACTGAAGCCCTCTGTTGTTCACAGCTTCTATAAAGATGAACAGAAAAGGATATACTTTCACCTGATTGTCACGTTTCTCTCCATTAGTTCCACTTCTTTCCCTTTCCCACACAGCCCTTTTCAAACTCCTGCAGGTCACCAAGTAAGAACTTCATCTTTGCCAAATTGAGATCGATTTGCTGAAGTGTTTACCCTATCTCTTTATCTATGACTATCTATTTGTAATTTTACCCTTCCTTCTACACTCCTGGCAACATCACTTTTCCTTCAGTCAGTGGCTATATTAGAAATATGGCTTGGTTTCCGAACTTGAGTTAATGAATACAGTAAATAGTTAAGGTTGTGACAGACATTGGTGGGAGACACCACACATCACATTCTCGTAACTCAATACATACCCATTACTATGACTTTCTGTCTCATGTTCCTCAGCCAATTTCCTAAATAATTCAAATATTTTCAATTTTGTGAACTGCCAACTTTAGAAAACAACCTTTTCAGATGTACTTTACTGGAAGTTTTCCAGAAGTCCATATGCAATCTATAAACGATCCATTATCCATTCATCCAGCCACCCATGAAATTACAGATTAGAGGTAACATTACTATCGTCCTACCAGACTGTAGGGCTGCTCTCTAATGAGGGAGAGACAATTGGTGGTGGTTTAACCTGAGGGTCTCCATGCCTCACATGAGATGAGGTCTCTTCTGGTAATCTCAGCCAGTGTGGGAATTAAACCCAAGCTGTTGGCATCACTCCAGACCAGGGAGCAGCTATCACTCAGGCACCTCATAAAAAGCTCATTAACAACATTCTGCTTCATGAGGAATTGCACAAAATTAGGGAGAGTTGGAAAAGGTTTTCTTCCAAACTGGATGGTGACAATCAGTGGTGTTCCCAAAGGTCAGTGCTGGGCCCAAGGTGTTTTTATTCATCACAAAATGGGGTAAAATCTCAAGATTTGCTGATGATGTCAAACTGGAAGGAATAAAAAATAAACAGGACTATACTAACCAATAGCAGGGAGTAATTTGAGTAGCACAAGGGCAGGCAAGTGGCTGATGGAATTTTAAATCTTTCACCATATGTAGGTGTCTCTGGCTGGGCCTAGCATTTATTGCCCATCCCTAGTTGCCCTTGAGAAGGCGGTGGTGTTTGCCTTCTTGAACCACTGCAGAAGGAATAGATCTTCCTATCTCAAATCTCCTGTTTCTCAGAAAAGTCTTTTTTTGGGGGGGTTCATCGTGGTACCTGCAGCCTGATCCAGCCTGACCCTGATTGTCTTGTTAAACTGTGCCTGAAAGCTTGGTCAATGACATGGTCCCTGTGTGGGGGCTAAAATCCCAGGGACAATATGCTTATGTTTGGTATCTGTGAGACTAACTGCTGTTGGAACATTCCACACTTATCCCTTTTGTTGGTCTTCAATAAATAAGAGTTAATGGACAAAAGTGTGTGTGTGTGTATATGTATATATATATATATATATATACGTATATATGTTCTAGCTAATTTAGAAGAGTTAACATTTATATTTTCATATTATAAATTGTGTGCTAACCAGATTTGTATTGCCATTGAACATATTTTGTTTTATAATAAATCAATAATTTTGAAATGACTAAATAAACACTGTTAATGCATTCATTGATTTTAAATTGAACATACTGAGTGATTGGAGCTGAAAATGTGTTGCTGGAAAAGCGCAGTAGGTCAGGCAGCATCCAAGGAACAGGAGAATTGACGTTTCGGGAATAAGCCCTTCTTCAGGAATGAGGAAAGTGTGCCAAGCAGGCTAAGATAAAAGGTAGGGAGGAGGGACTTGGGGGAAGGGCGTTGGAAATGCGATAGGTGGAAGGAGGTTAAGGTGAGGGTGATAGGCCGGAGTGGGCGTGGGGACGGAGAGGTCAGGAAGAAGATTGCAGGTTAGGAAGGTGGTGCTGAGTTCGAGGGTTGGGACTGAGACAAGGTGGGGGGAGGGGAAAAGAGGAAACTGGAGAAATCTGAGTTCATCCTTTGTGGACTGAGTGATTGGCCATTCAGCCAATCAATTTGTGTCCGAGGTTAAAGGAGGATATAAACAGATTGGTCAGACAGATAGAGGAGCAGCAAGTAGAATTTAACCCTGAAAACTGAATGGGGGGGGGGCAGTAGTAATGCACTTTGAAAGAAAGCACAAAGCAAGGGAGCACTCAATGGATTGCAAGACACTGCCAAGCTTAGAGGAACTGAGGGATCTTGGTGTGCTTGCCCACAGATCTATGAAAGTTGCAGGACACGTTAATAGGGAAGCTATGAAGGCATGTGGGATGCTTGTCTTTATTAGATCATATTTTATTGTCTTTATTCCATCATAAGAGGATGAAAGTCATGTTGCAGCTGTATAGAACTTCAATTAGACAATAACAGGAGTACACAGTGCTATTATGGCCACCACTCTATAGGAGGAATGTCATTGCACCGGACAGAGTGCAAAGGATGTTGGAAAATATTAGACTAAAGAACAACATTAGAATGATCAACTTTATTGGAATGATGAACAATATTACAAAGATTAACCATTTTGTAAGGAAGAGCAATTTTGGATTGATGAACAATATTAGCTTGATGAGCTGTATTAGAATGATGAACTCCAATAGAATAATAAACAATATTAATATGATGAACTATATTAGAAAAATGAACTATATTAGAATGATGATTAATATAAATATGATGAAATATATTAGAATGATGAATTTAATAAATGAGGAACAATATTAGATTAATGATCAATATTAGAATATGATGAATAATGAAATCTATCAGAACGATAATCTGTAGAATGAGGAACAAGATTAGAATAAGGAATAATATTAGTATGATGAAATCTATTCGAATAATGGACTCTATTAGTATGATGGGCAATATTAGTATGATGAATAATATTAGATGATGAACAATATTAGAATGAGGAGAAAGTGAGCAATGCAGATGCTGGAGATCAGAGTCGAAGGGTGTGGTGCTGGAAAAGCACAGCTGGTCAGGCAGCATCTGAGGAGCAGGTGAATTGACGTTTCTAGCATAAGCTCTTCAGGAATCTCCTCAGATGCTGCCTGATTGGCTGTGCTTTTTCAGCGCTACAGTCTTCGATAATATTAGAATGATGCATTTTATTAAAATGAAGAACGACATATTCATATACCTCCCTCCACTTCACCTGATGAAGGAGCAGTGCTCTGAAAGCTTGTGATTTTAAGTAAACCTGTTGACCTATAACCTGGTGCATGTGATTCCTGACTTTGCCACCCCAGTCCAACACTGGCATCTCCACATAAATATTAGAATGATGTACTCAATTAGAATAATGAACTTTAATCAAATGATGAACAATATTCGAATGAAGAACCGTATTAGAATGATGGACAATTTTTGGATGACTAACTTTATTAGAATTGTGAGCTCCATTTGAATGATGAACAATGTCAACGTCTAGTTACCCATCTTCTTTCTTTCAGACACATACTGCTCTCCTGCACAATTACTGAAGTACAATGTCAGTTCTGGAATTCCTGTTTACAGCTCACTCATAACACAAGAACTTTCTTTCGTGAAGAACAGAATTGCATTCTATGAAACTTTACTGTTTTTCATAATGTCTTTACCTTCTTGTAACTTTTGTAATTTTGCTTGTCCTTCTCATCAGGTTTAATTTTCTTAGCACAGTCATTTTATGCCAACATATGTTGTTAATCTATAAGAGATCAACAAGTTATAGTGAAGTATGTGTTCATATAAAAATGTTACTGGGAGTTTGTTTGGACATGTATCCTCTCGATTTCTTTAGTTTTTTTTTGTTCTGTTGTTTGTGCTTTTCTTTTGTCATTTTTGAAATGCCTCAAGAAAGAAAAGGTAATGTGGATTTTGAATGACGTGTTTCAGGACAAGTGAGTTGATCATTTGTCTCACATGAAAGAACGTAGAAGCACAGCATCTTTCATGGTGCAGAAGAAGGCCATTAAGCATATTGTGCCTTTACTAGTTCTGTTACCTAGTGCCAATCTTCTGTCTTTTCCCCATATCATCACATACCATATCTATCCCCTCTTGAACCTTCCTCCCTCTACAATTTCAGGCAGTTTATTCTCAACCCCACTATTACTTGCTGTGTGAAAAATGCTTTTCTCATATCCCCTTGCATTCTTTGTGAATCTCTTTAAATCTATACCCATACACTTCTTGTTCCTTTTCCGAGTGGGAACAACTTCTACCTCTCCAGCCATCTCATGATTTTGAAAAGATCTATCAAATCTCCTCTCAACCTTCTTCTCTCCAAGGAGAAAAGTCTCAGCTTCTTCCATTTATCTTCATAACTGAAGTTTCTCACTCCTGGAACCATTAAGTCAATAAAAAATATTCTACTTCAAATTTATTCTTGTTGATCATTTCTTCACTCTCTCCATTGCATTCACATCTTTCCTATTATGTAGCACCCACAGCAGTACACAACCCTCCAGTTGAGGCCTGACAACTATCTTAAGGACCTTCCCTCCATCATAAGGTTTAAAGTGGGGATGTTCATAATGACTACACAACATTCAGCACCATTTGCGATTCCTTAGATACCGAAACAGTCCATGTCCAATTGCAGCAAGATCTGGACAATATCTAGGCTTGCACTCACAACTGGCAAGTAGCATTGGCACCACACAAATGCCAGACAATGATCATCTCCCATGAGAGCCAATCTAACACTGCCCCTTGACATTCAATGTTGTTACCATCGCTGAATCCTCCACTATCAACATTCTGGGGATTATCACTGACCAGGGACTGAACGGACCTAACTCTATAAATTCAGTGGCTATAAGAGCAGATCAGAGACTAGGGGTTCTGCAGTGAGTAACTCACCTCCTGTCACCCCCAAAGCCCCACCATCTACAAGGCACAAGTCAGGAGTGTAATGGAATACTCCCAACTTGCCTGGATGGGTGCAGCTCTCACAACTCAAGAAATTTGATACCATCCAAGACAAAGCAATTCACTTGATTTGCATCACATGAATAAACTTACACTATCTCTACCACCAATGCTCAACAGCAGGAGCATGTACCATCTATTAAATTTTCAGTTGACTCCATCTCTGTTCTGTCTGTCTTTAGAACATAGAACATAGAAGAATACAGCGCAGTACAGGCCCTTTGGCCCTCGATGTTGCGCCGATCCAAGCCCACCTAACCTATACTAACCCACTATCCTCCATATACCTATCCAATGCCCGCTTAAATGCCCATAAAGAGGGAGAGTCCACCACTGCTGCTGGCAGGGCATTCCATGAACTTACGACTCGCTGAGTGAAGAGCCTACCCCTAACTTCAGTCCTATATCTACCCCCCCTTAATTTAAAGCTATGCCCCCTTGTAATACCCGACTCCATACGCGGGAAAAGGTTCACACTGTCAACCCTATCTAACCCCCTAATCATCTTGTACACCTCAATCAAGTCACCCCTAAACCTTCTTTTCTCTAATGAAAACAGCCCCAAGTGTCTCAGTCTATCCTCATACGATCTTCCTTCCATACCAGGCAACATCCTGGTAAACCTCCTCTGCACCCGTTCCAGTGCCTCCACATCCTTCCTATAGTATGGCGACCAAAGTTGCACACAATATTCCAGATGCGGCCGCACCAGAGTCTTATACAACTGCATCATGACCTCAGGACTCCGGAACTCAATTCCTCTACCAATGAAAGCCAGTACGCCATATGCCTTCCTCACCGCACTATTTACCTGGGTGGCAACTTTCAGAGATCTGTGTACATGGACACCAAGATCCCTCTGCTCATCCACACTACCAAGTATCCGACCATTAGCCCAGTACCCCATCTTTTTGTTATTCTTCCCAAAGTGAATCACCTCACATTTAGCTACATTGAATTCCATTTGCCACCTTTCTGCCCAGCTCTGCAGCTTCTCTATATCCTGCTGTAACCTGCCACATCCTTCCTCACTGTCAACAACTCCTCCGACTTTCGTATCATCCGCAAACTTGCTCACCCAACCTTCTAACCCCTCTTCCAGGTCATTTATAAAAATGACAAACAGCAATGGTCCCAAAACAGATCCTTGCGGAACACCGCTAGTGACGGCACTCCATGAAGAAACTTTGCCATCAACTACTACCCTCTGTCTTCTTCCATCCAGCCAATTCCTAATCCAAACCTCCAACTCACCCTCAATGCCATATCTCCGTATTTTCTGCAGTAGCCTACCATGGGGAACCTTATCAAACGCCTTACTAAAATCCATATATACCACATCTACCGCTTTCCCCTCATCAACCTCCTTCGTCACCTTTTCAAAGAATTCAATAAGGTTTGTGAGGCACGACCTGCCCTTCACAAAACCATGCTGACTATCCTTGATCACATTATTCCTATCCAGATGTGCATAAATCCTATCCCTTACAATTCTCTCTAAGACTTTGCCCACAACAGAAGTGAGACTCACCGGCCTATAGTTACTAGGGTTATCCCTACTCCCCTTTTTGAACAAGGGAACCACATTTGCTATCCTCCAGTCTTCTGGCACTACTCCTGTAGACAAAGAGGACATAAAAATCAAGGCCAATGGCTCTGCAATCTCCTCCCTTGCTTCCCAGAGAATCCTAGGATAAATGCCATCAGGCCCAGGGGACTTATCTATTTTCACCTTTTCCAGGATTTCCAACACCTCTTCTCTACATACCTCAAAGCCATCCATTCTACTTATTTGTGACTGAGTATTCACATCGACGACAATGCCCTGTTCCTGAGTAAATACTGAAGAAAAGTATTCATTCAGTGTCTCCCCAATCTCTTCCGCCTCCACACGCAACTTCCCACTACTATCCTTGACTGGACCTATTCCTACCCTAGTCATTCTTTTATTCCTAACATACCTATAGAAAGCCTTAGGGTTTTCCCTAATCCTACCGACGAAGGACCTTTCATGTCCCCTCCTTGCTGCTCTTAGCTCTCTCTTCAGGTCCTTCCTGGCTACCCTATAACTCTCAATCGCCCCAATTGAACCTTCACGTCTCATCTTGAGATAGGCCGCCCTCTTCCATTTTACAAGGGATTCCAATTCCTTATTAAACCACGGCTCCCTCGCACGACCCTTTCCTCCCTGCCTGACAGGTACATAATTATCAAGGACACTCAATAGTTGCTCCTTGAACAAGCTCCACATATCATTTACACTCTTGCCTTGGAGTCTACTTTTCCAAGCCACACATCCTAAGTCATGCCTCACCGCATCATAATTTCCCTGACCCCAGCTATAACTCTTGCCTTGTAGTACACACTTATCCCTCTCCATCACGAGAGTAAAAATCACCGAATTATGGTCACTATCCCCAAAGTGCTCACCTACCTCTAATTCCAACACCTGGCCTGGTTCGTTACCCAGAACCAAATCCAGTATGGTCTCACCTCTTGTTGGCCTGTCTACATATTGTGTCAGGAAACTCTCCTGCACACATTGAACAAACACTGACCCATCTAACGAACTTGAGCTATAGCTTTCCCAATCAATATCAGGAAAGTTAAAGTCCCCCATAACCACCACCCTATTACTGTCACTCATCTCCTGAATCACCTTCCCTATCCTTTCTTCTACGTTTCTAGGACTATTGGGAGGCCTGTAAAAGACTCCTAACAGGGTGACCTCACCTTTCCTATTCCGAACCTCAGCCCAAACTACCTCAGATGGCAAGTCCTCATCCATCGTCCTTTCCACCACTGTAATACTATCTTTGACAAGCAATGCCACACCTCCCCCTCTTTTGCCCCCACCTCTGACCCTACTAAAACATTTAAATCCTGGAACCTGCAACAGCCAATCCTGTCTCTGTTCTAGCCATGTCTCCGTAATAGCCACAACATCAAAGTCCCAGGTACCAACCCACGCTGCAAGTTCACCTACCTTATTTCGTATACTTCTTGCATTGAAGTATACACACTTCAAGCCACTTTCCTGTTTACAGACACCCTCCTTGGAAATTGATGCCATGTTCCTAACCTCCCTACACTCCAGGCCCTGCACTCTGAAGCTACAATCTGGTTTCCCATGATCTTTAGGATCTTTCAGGGTACTGTAAGAAAGCTGAAGGAACAGCAGCTCATCTGTAAATAAGCACTTCACAGCCTTTCAGAAACAATATTGAATTCAATAACATCATGCCATAGTTTGTGCCCCTCATTCTATTTCATAGAACAAAGAACACAGAACAATACAGCGCAGAACAGGCCCTTCGGCCCTCGATGTTGCGCCCTGTGAACTATTCTCAGCTCATCCCCCTACACTATCCCATCATCATCCATGTGCTTATCTAAGGATTATTTAAATCTCCCTAATGTGGCTGAGTTGACTACATTAGCAAGTAGAGCATTCCACGCCCTTACCACTCTCTGCGTAAAGAACTTGCCTCTGCTGTCTGTCTTAAATCTATCACCCCTCAATTTGTAGTTATGCCCCCTCATACAAGCTGACATTATCATCCTCGGAAAAAAGACTTTCACTGTCTGCCCTATCTAATCCTCTGATCATCTGGCATATCCCTATCAAATCTCCTGTTAGCCTTCTTCTTTCCAATGAGAACAGACCCAAGTCTCTCAGCCTTTCCTCATAAGACCTTCCCTCCAGACCAGGCAACATCCTGGTAAATCTCCTCTGCACCTTTTCCAATGCTTCCATGTCCTTCCTGAAAGATGGCAACCAGAACTGTACACAATATTCCAAGTGTGGCTGCACTAGTGTTTTGTATATTTGCAGCATGATATTGCGGCTCCAGAACTCAATCCCTCTACGAATGAAACATAACACACCGTAAGCCTTCTTAACAGCACTATTAACCTGAGTGGCAACTTTCAGGGATCTATGTACACGGACTCCAAGATCCCTCTGCAAATCCACACTACCAAGAATCTTTCCATTGACCCAGTATTCTGCCTTCCTGTTATTCTTCCCAAAGTGCATCACCTCACATTTAGCTGCATTGAACTCCATTTGCCACATCTCAGCCCAATTCTGCAGTTTATCCAAGGCCCCCTGCAACCTGTAACACTCTTCCAAACTGTCCACTACTCCACTGACTTTAGTGTCGTCTGCAAATTTACTAATCCATCCACCTATGCCTGCGTCTAAGTCATTTATGAAAATGACAAACAGCAGCGATCCTTGTGGCACACCACTAGTAACCGGACTCCAGACTGAATATTTTCCATCAACCACCACTCGCTGCCTTCTTTCAGAAAGCCAGTTTCTAATCCAAACTGCTAAATCACCCTCAATTCCATGCCTCTGATAAGGTTCCACATGGTATGTTTTTGGAGAAAATGCAAAGACTTTACTGAAGTCCATGTATACCACACCAACTGCCCGACCCTCATCTACATGCTTGGTCACTTTCTCAAAAAACTCAATGAGGTTTGTGAGACATGACCTGCCCCTGATGAAACCATGTTGACTATCTGAAATCAAATTGTTGCTTGCCAGATGATTATAAATCTTATCTCTTATAATCCTTTTCAAAACCTTTCCTACAACAGAAGTAATGCTCACTGGTCTATAATTACCTGGGTCATCTCTGCTGCCCTTCTTGAACAAGGGCATAACATTTGCAATCCTCCAGTCCTCTGGTACTAAACGTGCAGCCAATGAAAACTCAAATATCAAAGCCAAAGGCTCTGCTATCTCCTCCCTAGCTTCCCAGAGAATCCTTGGATAAATCCCACCAGTCCAGGGGACTTGTCTACTTTCTACAATTGATAACACCTGTTTGTAACTAACCTTGATCCTTTCTAGTCTAATATCTCGTACCTCATTCTTCTCCTCTACAATACTCTCCTTTTCCTGAGTGAAAACCGATGAAAAATGTTCGTTTAGCATCTCTCCGATCTCCACATGGTCCATACTCAACTTCCCACTTCTGTCTTTGACTGGCCTTATTCCTACCCTAATCATCCTTTTTATTCCTCACATACCTACAGAAAGATTTAGGGTTCTCCTTTATTCTATTTGCTACGGACTGCTCGTGTCCTCTCTTTTCTCTTCTTAACTCTCTCTTTAAATCTTTCCTAGCTGATCTGTAACTCTCCATCGCCTCATTTAAACCATCTTGCCTCATCAACACATAAGCCTCCTTCTTCTGTTTAACAAGAGATGCAATTTCTGTAGTAAACCATGGCTCCCTTACCTTATCACTTCCTCCCCTGCCTGACAGGGACATACGTATCAAGGATACGCAATATTTGTTCCTTAAACCAGTTCCACATTTCGATTGTCTGCATCCCCTGCATTTTGCTACCCCATTCTATGCATCCTAATTCTTGCCTAATCACATTATAATTGCCCTTTCCCCATCGATAACTCTTGACCTGTGGCATGTACCTATCCTTTTCCATCGCTAAACTAAACGTAACTGAATTATGGTCACTCTCTCCAAAGTGCTCACCTACAACTAAATCAAATACCTGGCCTGGTTCATTACCAAGCACCAGATCCAGTGGGGCCTCCCCTCTTGTCGGCCCTTTGACATACTGTGTCAGGAAACCCTCCTGCACACATTGGACAAAACTGATCCATCCTACGTACTAGAGTTATAGCATTTCCAGTCAATGTTGGGGAAGTGAAAGTCCCCCATAATGATCACCCTGATCCTTTCACTCCTACCCAGAATAGTTTTGCAAATCCTCTCCTCCACTTCCCTGGAACTCTGCAAAGGCATAAAAACTCCCAGCAGTGTGACCTCTCCTCTCCTGTTTCTAACATCAGCCCACACTACCTCAGTAGACGAGTCCTCGTCAAAAGTTCTCTCAGCCACCATTATACTGTCATTGACTAACAAGGCCTCCCCCCTCTTTTACCGCCTTGCCTCTTCTTAATGAAAGATCTTAACCCTGGAACCTGCAACATCCATTCTTCACCCTGCTCCTTTCCTTTTCATGGTTTTGTATTAAAGCGGGTTTTTTTTTCTTTGCTCTCAGACAGCCTCTTCCAATCATATTGTTTGTTACTTTATTTGTCCCATTCACTTTGCATCTGTCCCAGAAACTCTTCTGCTATTTAATGTATTCCACACTATCAAAAATAATTCTTTTTTATCTGACATCCAAGTGCAGCAGATGATAGAGAAGGGAATAGACTATAAAACTAGGGAGACTTTGCTAAAACTAAACAAGGCAGATTACAGCTGGAATACTGTGAAAGTTTTGAGCCCTTTATTGAAGAAAAGATTTGCTGGCATTGGAGGCAGTCCAGAGAAAGTTGACATGACTGATCCCATGGTAAGGAGGGATATACTGAGGAGACATGATTTAGAGATGCCGGTGTTGGACTGGGGTGTACAAAGTTAAATATCACACAACACCAGGTTATAGTCCAACAGGTTTAATTGGAAACACTAGCTTTCGGAACCACCTGATGAAGGAGTGGCGCTCCGAAAGCTAGTGCTTCCAATTAAACCTGTTGGACTATAACCTGGTGTTGTGTGATTTTTAATACTGAGGAGAGTTTGAGTAGATTGGGTCTGGACACATTGGTCTTTAGAAGAATGAAAGTAAAAGATTTGAGAGGCTAGATGTAAAAAGGTTGTTTCCCCTTGTAGGGGGGTTCGAGGTCCTGAATAAAGCGTTGCATATTTAAGACAAAGATGAGGAGGAGTTTCTTCTGTCAGAGTAGACTGAATCTTTGGAATTCTGCACTACAAATGGATTGTCATAGTTTATTGATTAAGTATTTTTAAGGCTGAGATAGATTGATTCCTAATCAGTAATGGAATCATGGGATATGGGAAAAGGCAGGAAAGTGGAGTTGAATATTATCAGATCAGTCATGGAGTCACAGGGTAGTTCAACATGAAAGAGGCCCTTCTACTAGTGAGCATTGGGATACAACAGGGATCAGTGCTAGGACACTAGCTATTCACAATATAGATGAATGATTTACATGAGGGAACTAAATGAAATATTTCCAAATTTGTATACAGCACATAGTTAAATGGAAGTGTGAGCTGTGAGGAGGATTTGAGCAAGCTGAAGGAATGGGCAAATACAGTAAATTCTGGATAAAAATGAAGTTATTCATTTTGGTAGCAAATATAGGAAGACAATATCTTATTTAAATGGCTATAAATTGAGAGAGGGGAATATGCAACAAGACCAGTAGTCTGTGCACTAAGCACTTGAAAGTAAGCCTGCAGTTGCAGCAGACAGTAAAGAAATTAAATGGAATGTCAGCCTTCATAGTGACAGGATTTGAGAAAAGGAGCAGGGATGTCTTGCTGCAATCGCACATGACCTTGGTGAGACCACACCTGGAATATTGTGTGCAGTTTTGGTCTCCTTTTCCGAGGAAAGATGTTTTGGCTCTGGAAGGAGTACAACAAAGATTCACCAGACTGATTCCTGGATGGCAAGTGGATCGGACAGGATAATATTTGATGGAGTTCAGAAGAATGAGGAGGGGATCTCACAGAAACCGATGAAATTCTAACAGGACTAGACAGAGTAGATACAGGAAGGATCTTCTCAATGATGATTATCCAGAACGACAGTCTGGCGATATAGGGTAAACTATTTAGAACTGAGATGAGGAGAACTTTCTTCAATCAGGGAGTGGTGATCCTGTGGAATTTGTTACCACAGAAAGCAATATAGAGTGAAACATTGCATGATTCAAACAGGAGTTCAATATTGCACTTGAAACTAAAGGGATGAAAGGATATGGGGGAAAAGCAGGAACAGGAGTTGGATGATAAGAAATGGGCGGTAGTGTCTGGGGATGTGCAGGCCAGTTAGATTAGCCATGGTAAATGTGGGGTTTATGGGGATTGGGTGGGATGCTGGTTTGAGGATTGGTGTTGATTCAGTGGGCCAAATGGCCTCTTTCCGCACTGTCAGGATTCTACGATTCTAATGTTGGAGGGCATAATGCCATCATCTTGCCCATGTTTCTAAATTACCTCTAAAGTGCATCATCTCACACTTCTTAGGATTAAATTCCATCTGCTATTGATCTACCCTCCTCATCAACCCATTTATATCCCTTGTAACATGAGACCTTCTTCCTCACTGTCAACCACTTGGCCAATATTTGTACCAACTGCAAATGTGCTTCTCACCGCACATATTCTCATCGATGTTGTTGATGCATATCATAAACAGCAAGGGACCGAGCACTGTATGCTGCTGGACACCAGCCTCCAGTCACACAACAGCCTTCTACCATTTCCCTCTGTCGCTCATCTCTAAGCCAATTTTAGACCCAACTTGCCAAGCTACCCTGGATCCTATCTTCTCCATCCAGATCATTAAACTATAAGGTGAACAGTTGTTATGCACTGACCCCTGTAGATCTCCACTAGCTACCAGCTATCATCCTGAAAACAACCTTTTTATCCCCACTGTCTGCCTTCTGCTAGTCAGCCAATCCTCTATCCATGCCAGGACTTTGCCCCTAACACCATGGATTCTTACTTTATTTAATAGCCTCCTGTATGACACATTGTCAAAAGCCTTCTGGAAATACAAATAGATCATGTGCACTGGCTCTCCTTTGTCTAAGTTGCTCAATACCTCCTCAAAGAGTTCTATCTGATTTTGTCTGGCATGACCCCCCTCAGATGAAGCCGTGCTGATTCAGTCTGATTTTACCATGCGTTTCCAAGTACTCCACAATCTCATTTTTAGTCACGCACTCGAAAATCTTACTAACAACTGAGGTCAGGCTAATTGGCCTATAGTTTCTTGTCATCTGCCCTCTACCCTTCTTCAACAGGATTCCAGTTCTCTGGGAACCACCCTGATCTCAGTGATTCCTGAGATCACCAATGCTTCTATTATCTCCTCCGCTATCTACTTCAGAACTCTTGGGTGAAGTTTATGTGATTTAACCCCCTTTCAGACATTTCAGCTTCCCCAACACCTTCTCCTTAGTGATGAACACTACGCTCACCTCTGCCCGAAATTGCATGCTGCTGGTATCATCCACTGTGAAAACTAATGCGAAGTACCTATTCAGTTCCTCTGTCATTTCTTTGTTCCCCATTACTACTTCTTCATCCTCATTTTTCAGTGGTCCAATTTTTACTCTCTCCCTCTTATCTTTATCTAAAAATGAACTCTTGCAATTTTCTTTTATATTACTAATGAGCTTACCCTCATGCTTCACTTTCTCTCCCCTTATTGCTTTTTTTAAGTTGTCCTCTGCTGGTTTTTAAAGGCTTCCTAATCCTCTGACTTCCCACATTGTATACTTTTGCTTTTATGTGGTTCCTGACTTCCCTTGTCAGCAATGGTTGTCCCATCCTCTCAGCATATTTCTCCTTCCTTGGGATGGATTTCTGCTGTGCTTCTTGAACTACCCACAGAAAATCCTGACATTACTGTTCCACCCTCTTTCCAATCAACTCTGGCCACTTCCTCCCTCATGTCTTTGTGGTCATCGTCACTCAATGGTAAGACTGTTATATTTGATTCCACCTTCTCCTTCTCAAACTGCATGGTGAGTTCTATCATATTATGGTCGTTGCTTCTTAAGCCCATGAATCATGTCTGCCTCATTACACATCACCACAACTAGTGGGCTCTACCACAGGCCGCTCCGTAAAAAGTCTTGTGGACATTCCACAAATTCTTTGATGAAGTGACCAGGAAGGTTGACGAGGGCAGGATGGTAGACATAGTCTATATTGATTTCAGTAAGGCCTTTAGTAAGGATCAACAGGGTGGATTGCTCTAGAAGGCTATATCGCATGGAACCAAGGGCAAATTGGATGAACAATTTCCATTGCAAATTGGATGAACAATTGGCTTGATAGTAGGAAGCAGAGGGTAATAGTGGAAGGATGCTTGTCAGACTGGAGGCCTGTGACTAGTTTGTGTGCCTCAGGGGTCGGTGCTGGGTCCTTTGCTGTTTGTTATCTATATCTATGATTTAGATAAGAATGTACAAGGCTTGATTAGAAAGTTTGCAGATGACACTAAAACAGGCGGTATTGTAATCAGTGAGAAAGGTTATCAGAAATTGTAGCAGGATCATGATCAGCTGGGGAAGTGGGCTAAGAAGTGGCAAATGGAGTTTAATATAGGTAAGTAGGAGGAAAGTTTGCATTTTGGAAAGTCAAATCAAGGTAGGAGTTTCATGATGAATTGTAGGGCCTTAAGGAGAATAGTGGAACAGAGGGACCTTGGAGTTCAGGTGCACGGTTCTCTGAAAGTGAAGTCATAGGTAGATAGGGCAGTGAAGAAGGCTTTTGGTACACTGGCCTTCATCAGTCAGGGCATTGAGTATAGAAGTTGGGAAGTTATGTTGCAGTTGTACAGGAAGTTGGTGAGGCTGCACTTGGAATATTGTGTTTGGTTTTGGTCACCTTACTATAGGAAGGATGTTATTAAATGGGAAAGAGTGCAGAAGAAATTTATAAGAATGTAGCTAGAACTCAAGGATCTGAGTTATTGGGAGAGGTTGGACAAGCTAGGACTTTTTCTTTAGCATGCAGGAGACTGAGGGGTGATCTTATAGAAGTGTATAAGAACATGAGAGGCATGATTAGGGTGAATGCACTCGGTCTTTTTCGCAGGATTGGAAAATTGAGAATAAGAGGTCATCAGTTTAACGTTAGAGGGGAAAGAATAAAAGGGAACCTGAGGGGCAGTTTTCTTACACAAAAGGGGGTATGCATTTGGAAGAAGCTGCCAGAGGAAGTGGTTGAGGCTGGTACAATAATGACATTTAAAAGATATTTGGACCATTACATGGTTAGGAAAGGTTTAGAAAGATATGTGCCAAGTGCAGGGAAATGTACATTTTGGACGGCATGGCCCAGGTTAGGCCAAAGGGCCTGTTTCCTTTCTGTAGGACTGTATGACTCTCTAAATTCCTTTGCATGGGGTGCACTACCAACCTGATTTTCCCAGTCCACCTGCATCTTGACATCAACTAGGTAAAAACAAGGACTGCAGATGCTGGAAACCAGATTCTAGATACTTTCTGGAGAAGAAAGTGAGGTCTGCAGATGCTGGAGATCAGAGCTGAAAATGTGTTGCTGGAAAAGTGCAGCAGGTCAGGCAGCATCCAGGGAACAGGAGAATCGACGTTTCAGGCTTAAGCCCTTCTTCAGGAATGTATCTTCTAGATACTTTCTCCCCACCCCCACCCTCCTCTCATTTATCTCTCCACCCTGCAGGCTCTCTGCCTCTATTCCTGATGAAGGGCTTTTGCCTGAAATGTCGATTTTCCTGCTCCTCAAATGCTACCTAACCTGCTGTGCTTTTCCAGCACCACTCTATTCTAGAATCATGCATCTTGACATCCCCAATGCTTATTTTAATAGTGTTTTTCTTACTTGCTTTTTCTATTTCCTGAGTTATTTTCTTTCCCACTTTATAACTATCGCTAAAAAACCTGTACATAACACCCAAAATGTTCTTTTTTCCTTTGTGGTTCCTCAACTCTACCCATACAGATTCTACACCTTCTGAATCTGTGTCACTTCTTGCTATCAATTTAGCTAAATCTCTTACTTAGATGGCAGCTCCACCGCCTCCCCCTCGCCCATTTGCTGTTATAGGATGTGTATCCATGGATATTTAGCTCCCAGCCCTGATCCCCTTGCAGCCATATCTCTGTGATAGTCATAACATCACATCCACCAATTTTAATCTATGTTGTAAGTTTTTACAACACGGGGTAAACCTGTCTTTTAATTTTAACCTGACACACAGAGAAGTTCATCACGTGCCGTAATCTGTTTAATTTTGAGAGGCAAAGAACTATCCCAGAGGTCAGTATTTAAAGTAAAAATTAACAATTTTATTCTCTCAGTCCAACAGAGAACATCCTATTCTACAATACCGATCTGATAAATTCCCTCTTAAACTAACGGCAAATTACTTTCAAACCCAGATGTCGTCTTCAGATGTTGAACTTTTTCTGTAGACTTTTCTAGAGTGGCTTTGGTCTTCTGCTGCACAAATTTCTTATGGACAAATACCTTTCAGAGAGCTATTCAGTGAGCAGTCTATACTTGTTGGAGTTCTTAACAGTTCTTCCCCTAACTGTTCAGAATTTCTGGTTTTATACCGCAAAACATTGGATCATTTCATTGGTTTGATGTCATCAAAACATTAAATTCAAATTCAATTGGATTTTGGTTTCTGGGGCATAATTTAAACAGATTGGCCGAATTTGAATTTATTTTTGTTCCATGGCAACATAGCACCAGCTACTTGTTTCAAACAAATGTTACATTTTTAAATTCTTCAGCATACTCTGTTCTTTCAGTCAGTCCTTGCTAGCTTCTTCTCTTTTAAATGTACAATATACACCTACATTTTCATAGCACCTCCCACTTGAGAAAATGAACCATCATAACGAAAAGATGGCTTCATTTTTAATCTATTCCTTAACCACATTACCATGACATACATGTGACTTTAATCTAAGTTCATATTCATGTCTTCCCACATATAAACTACATTAAATAGATACCAATCTCATCTATACTTTATCAGTTAAATCCACGATAACGCATCTGCGATTATATTCTTATGACCCGCAACATGTACAATTTGTAAATTAAAAGTCTGTAACATAGGACTCCAATGAAATAGTCTCATATTCTTTTCTTTAAAGCATTCCAAGAATGTGAGAGGATTGTTATCCGTGTACACAACTGTCTCCGACACATTGTTTGTGACATACACATTAAAATTTTGTGAGGCCAGTACCAAACTGAATAGTTCTCTTTCAATCGTGGAGTAATTTCTGGTGGATGTTGAGTTTCTTTGAAAAGTAACCAACTGGCCGTTCAATCCCGTCATCAGCTTCCTGTAGGAATACAACTCCAACTCCTATGTCACTAGCGTTGATGGCAACTTTAAAAGGTTTTGAAGTTTGGTGTAGCTAAAACTGGTGTGGTGGTTAATATTGTTTTCAAATGGTCGAATGCCTCCTGCATTGTTCTGTCCACCAAAACTTTGTGTTCTTCAGCAAATCGGTTAACAGTGCCATTACACTGCTGAAGTTTGGAACAAACTTCTGATAGAATCCGCTTAGCCCTAATAATTGAAGCACCTCTTTCTTTGAGGTTGGTAATGAAAATTCCTTGATGGCATTCGTTTTTGTGTTCCGTGGGGTCAACCTTCCATGCCTGATGTTATGTCCCAAGAATGTCACCTCTGCTTTCACAAATTCAGTTTTGTTTAAGTTTATTGCCAGTTTTGCTTCTCATAGTCGTTCAAAGAGCTCTGCCAACAGTATCATGTGATCTTTCCAGGACTTATTAGAGATCACTACATCGTCCAAATAGACTGCACGGTTTGTTAACTCCCCCACAACTCTGTTTGTGAGTCTTTGGAATGTGGTGGGTGTGTTCTTCATTCCAAAGGGCATCATTTTAAATTGATAGAGCCCATTTGGGGTTACAAATGCAAAAATTTCTTTCACCAACTCTGATAAAGGTACCTGCCAGTAACCACACAGTAAGTCCAACTTGATGATGTAACTGACTTGTCCAATTTTCTCGATACAGTCTTCCAATCTCGGTATTGGATCTGAGTCCGATTTTGTAATGGTGTTGACCTTCCGATAATCCATGCAAAAGCGTTCAGTCCCGTCCAGTTTGGAAACTAAGACGACGGCGAACTCCACGCGCTCTGGCTCGGTTTGATGATAACCTTGTGTGGCATGGTCTCCACCTCCTTAGGACCAGTCTGGCTTTGAAAGGATTAAGCCAATAGGGGTGTTGTTTTATCGGAACAGAATTCCCTGTTTCTACAATTTGGGCGGCACGGTGGCACAGTGGTTAGCACTGCTGCCTCACAGCACCAGAGACCCGGGTTCAATTCCCGCCTCAGGCGACTGACTGTGTGGAGTTTGCATATTCTCCCCGTGTCTGCGTGGGTTTCCTCCAGGTGCTCCGGTTTCCTCCCACAGTCCAAAGATGTCAGGTCAGGTGAATTGGCCACGCTAAATTGTCCGTAGTGTTAGGTAAGGAGTAAATGTAGGGTTATGGGTGGTTTGCGCTTTGGGGGGTCGGTGTGGACTTGTTGGGCCGAAGTGCCTGTTTCCACACTGTAAAGTAATCTAATCTAATCTAATCTACAATAGCATTAATCCTCCCCACCTGATTCCTACATATGTCCTTATATTTGCAGTAGCAAACCTCTCAACTGCATTCTATGCTCCTGAGACAGAGAGTTTACCAACCTATCCCACTCCTTAAGGACTTCTTCATTTTTTAACATATTTTGAAGCACTTCAAATCTACAACATCTGGATTTGATTTCTCGCTCTGTGGGGCAGTAACTAACACCTGTTTCTCTAGTTCTTTCTCTCTAGTATATTCACATGACACACCGAATACTGATTTTTCTAACTGGCATCTTTATTAGATAGCTCGCTTGACTCAACTTTTCTCAGTCTGATAGGGCCCACTAAACCTGGCTTTGAAGGGATCTCCTATCACTGATAGCAGTACAAACACATCATCCCCACAGGAAAACAGCCAAGTCTTAGAGTTTTTATCTGCCACCCGCTTCATTCTATGCTGTGCCCTTTTTAGGTGCTGTTTAGCTAACTCACCTACTCGATTTAATCCTGCTGTCACTTCTGATACATACTCTAAGTGACATCTCCGACTTTGGTCCTGTCAATTTCTATGTGGTTAATTTCAAGGTAACCCTGACAGTATGCTCTCAACATAGTCTTCAAGATCTGATGCTGCCTTTCTAAAGCTCTGGGATTCTGGATGATACACACTGGATTTAAAGTGCTGTTTATCTAAACTATCCATAACCTCCTTAAACAGCCTAGCAATAAAATTTGACCCTCAGTCCATCTGAATCTCTCTGGGGAGCCCATACCGTGTGAAGAAAGCTACTAACTCCTCTACCACCCTCTTTGCATTAATACTCTGTAATGGAATTGCCTCCAGAAATCTGGAGACGTCCACTATGGTTAACAAGTACTGGTTCCCACTTTTAGTTCTTGGGAGGGAAAACCGGCACAATCAATATAACCCACGTTAAAAATTCTTTGAATGTGGGAATTGGCAACAAAGGGGCTGGTTTTAATACCGTCTGTGGCTTACCTGCCATTTGGCATGTGTGACGTGTATGGCAAAAGTTAACCACATCCTTGTGCATTCCAGGCCAATAAAAATAGTTTTGTACCTTAGCCTGAGTCTATTTTACATCTAGGTGACCTCCTACAGGTAGTTCATGTGCTACCCCTAACACCTCCTGTTTGGATGCTACTGGCAACACAATCTGGTGCACTTTGGCCCATTTCTCCAGTGCACTAATTTGCCGTGGTCTCCATTTTCATCTTAGGATTCTATGTTTCAGACAATAACCCTCAGGAATATTCTCTGCCCCCTTTTCGGAGTATGCATCCACATATATATCTTTTATCATCTTGTCTTTCTGTTGCAAGTTACTTAGTCTTTTAGGACTAAGGTCAGTCTTTTAGTCTGACCCTCTGCTTGTTCAGGTTTTTTCTGTACCATTACATCAAACAGGGTGTCCGCTAACTGAACCTCAACTCCTTCATCTTTCTCTTTAGTTTTTGTTTCATGCTGTGACTTATGATAGTGGGATCTGGGTACTACACAGTCTGGGAAAATACCAAGATATTTTTCTTTTAACTCCTTAGTTTCTTGGTCTTCCTTGGGCTTCTCCACAACAGGACGTGTCACTCCCATCTTGGATCCTGCCAAATCATTTCCAACTGGATTCCTAGAACTGACATTACATCAATCACTCCCACTGTTATTTACCCAGTCCTGAGTTGGCACTCCAACCTGATCTTACAAAGGGGAACATTAAATTTCTGTCCATCTATCCAACAAATTCCCACACTCTCAGGTAACAGATCAGAAAGAGTGCATATTCACTCATCTCTTACTATCAGCAACTGGTTAGATCCTGTATCTCTCAAAATTATAACTTCTTGCCCTTCTCCCCCTGTTCTTTCTGAGCAAACTTTACCCACAGGGACGGATTCTTTACAGAGATCAGGTACTAACTCCAAACCCAGCCCCTGCCTATGCTGTACACTTTCCTGCAGCTCCTCAGCCCTTCTTGTGGTCTCCTGTACTACGTTCACTGATGTCACTGGCTTAATTTCTTTTACCACATCTTTTCCCACAGTGCCTTTCTTTAATGACTAGCACTGTGACTTTACGTGACCCACTTTGTAGCAGTGAAATCACATTTTCCCAGTGCCCTTCTAAAACCACTGGCATTGTAATTTTCTGTGTCCCACTCCATTGCAGTGAAAACTCTTGAGGCCTTTCACCTCCCTTTCACCCTTTTGGGCTTTTTTTTTAAACTTGTGGTAAACAATTAACATCTTCTCTACTCTTTCTTTCGTAGTGTTGGATCTCCCCTTCTCCCAACTTCTCTCTCTCACAGGATGAAATTCTGGCCAGAAGCTTGTCTTATGCACGAACGAGTATTCACCTGCTAACTCTGCTGCCCT